>NC_066564.1:4599882-4839882 GCF_024679095.1 Eriocheir sinensis
GTGACAGGCATGTGGCAGAGTCCCTCCTGGCCTCTGTTTGGCAATGTAAAAGAGCAACACAGCCATGATTGGCTGTGTCACCTTGGAGACAGAGTTCCTCCTGGTCTCTCACTGGCTTAGAGCAAGAGCAAGTCTGCCACTACTTGGCTGTGTCACCTTTGTGGGGTTCCATTTTTGAGTCTCAATCAATGTTTAGCTTTAAACTCAATAAAGCTTTTGGAATGAACAACCTCTTTGTACAGACAATTTTATTGTTCATTGCATCCACTAGTAAAGCTGTATTTCTTGATATCTTTCAAGCATCTTGTACTTTTCAAATCCTTAAATATGTTCTAGTTGCTCCCTCATCCCATACAAATAGATCTTCTCTATCAATTGTCACCTCCTTTCATTGCCCTCAACACTGAAATCATGTCATTTCTCTCTTTTTTCTTTTTAAAGGATGGTGAATTCAACTTCGGCCAACCTTTCCTTGTATAGTAAATTCATCAGGCTAGGAACCATTTTGGTTGCTTGTCTCTGTATTCTCTCTGTCATGTTATTCTTATGTGGGAACCATGTGCTACTGCCGTGTATTTCAACCTGGGATGGATGAATTCCACTATAAATTTCTTCATCATGTCTTTCTTCATATAGTGAGATGCCATTCTTTTGATTGTCAACAGCTTTTAAGTCTGATATCTTCTATATGTGTTTTAAGGTGAAAAATTATACTGAGACAACATTTTCAGGTCCTTGTCCACCCTTGCTACTGTTATCCCTTCATTTCCTATCAAATAATTCAGTGGCAGTCTCTGTATTGTACCCATTTCCAATACTTTGCATTTTTTGCATTGATTTTAATTGACCACTACTGTGGCCCTAAGGTCTAGATCATAACCGAGCTAATCCCTAACAATCTCATTGGAAAAACTGCCTCAATATCCAAGTATTTGATAACTAACCAGCCATCTAGGCACCCACAGAGGTCGGCTGGTGGGGAATTTATGTTTAGTGGAATTTTAATTATCCATTTTCTCTGGAAAATCCAAAATCCAGGATATCAGGGTCCAGGAAATCAAGGGTCTACAGAAGTAAACAGTCCTCTCCATTGGACAGCTTGACTCGGGTGTTTAACTCTGCAGCTTGAGCCTTTAAATAAAATACCAGAGTGCAACCCATACAGCCCTACAATTCAACTTGTGTGACCTTCATGTGACTGAGGTGTTGAACATCATAGAAATGGAGACATTTTAAAGGCGACAACACAGCTACTTGAGTGACTCAGTAACTATAAAAAAAAGGCAAATTATGTCCCTTCATGACTGTCACTTTTAACAGAAACAATCCGACCAGTCATCAGATGTCCACTAGTTTTTACAGGCCTTATAGAACCAAATCACCTCAGTGAAAGAATGAAGACAGCATTTTCATTCAAAGAATATGAATAGAAAGTGGTACCTTTTCTTGGGCATAGCTCACTCATGCAGTGAAAAAGTGTGACAATGGATGTTTGTGAGTGGCACATCAGTCCTGTGATATCTGATGAATAGTTTTCTGTCTGACAAGAAGCTGCCTCGAGATTGAACATTTTATCTCCAAAACTCGTTCTCTACAAATAAGTACCACGGACATGTTACAGTGATTTAGGGTCCCTTCTAACAGTCTCCCCAAGATAGTTAATCCAAACAGGCGTGGATCTGCTGCTATTTGGATTAACAATTTTTTACTGTACATGCATACTAAAATCTCTTACATATTTTATGTTTACTATGACACTTCTGATGTTTATGTGTGATTTTGGCATAAAAATAGGAAAAATTGTTGTTGTAGGGTTGCATGAAAGCACAGTATCCCAATATTCCCCAATCAAATGAGTATTTGTTACATGCAATTTCAGACCATGCATGGTTAATGTGGAATGTTACTCCTGCATATTAGGAAACCCTAGTGTACTATTTTGAATATCCGGTAAACCCGTGTCATGGTGGAGAGTAGTTTTACCTGAATGTTAGATTGTCTATGGACATTCATGCTTGAGGATAGTTTTATCTGAATGTTATGACTGCTTAGATAGCCTGTAGATATTTCAATTCTCAAATGGTACATAATGGTGTATTCATCAATGACTTTACATGTATGAAGACTATTAGGCTAATGTCTAGCTCTGTAAATGATGTTCCACACACACACACACACACACACACACACACACACTCGCACATACACACACTTGTATCTCCATAGTGCAGAGGTTAGTGTGCTCGTCTTACAACCGAAAGGTCCCGGGTTTGATTCCCAAGTGGAGTGGAGACGGATGGACAGTCTCTTTGCCCCCTGTCCATCCAGCAGTGAATGGGTACTGGGTGTTAGTCGGGGGTTGTGTCCCGCCTCCTGAGTGTGTGTGGGTATGAGGTTTCAGACATACCCAGAGATCTGTCACTTCTGAGCTTTGATTTCAGTCAGGGAGGGTACAGGCTGGTGATAGCGAGCATCGTGGGGTCAGACTACAGTGAATCACACACACATCTCAGGTTTAGTATGCAATAGGTTCTACCTCAATGGTTAAGGCAAGCTCTACCTTCAGGAAATGTAAAAAGTATTTGTGGAACTACAATTCATAGAGGACAAAATTTTCTCTAACAAAGTCTTTTTTTAAATAATTATTGTAATTTTAGCTGTATGAATTATTGATTTATTGCTTGGCAAATGAGACGAATGTGGCAGTATTATACATCCACAGCAAGGCTCTTCCATGTGCAGAGTCCCTTTACTAATTTTGTATGTTGTGTCTGCTTGAGTGGGTGAGAGCAAGCATAGATAATCAAAATACATAAAATATGTAAAGAAACAGGTTGATGTTGGTCTATAATAGGTAATATGTATGTGGTACTAATTTGCAATTCAGAAGTTTGTAGATATTTCTTAATAAATAGTTTCACATTATGGCAGCATTTTCAGAGTATAGTGAGTGTAAAAAGAGAATGAATGAATAAATCAATATTTAAACAAATACATAGGTACAAAAGGTAATACAAGGTTTGTTCAAAAAATATCCGACCCCAGACTGCGTAAAAAAGGTTTCTTGCATTTCTCATGCAAAGCAGGGCTCTTGTGACTCCACACACATAGCCCAGCGGTCCCTCCAATGCTGGAAGCATTTCTGGGAGTCCTGTTTTGAAAAAAATTATCAGCAGCTCTGTCACATTTTGCATGATCTCCTCTTGGCTCTCAAACTGGGATTCTTTCAGTGGCATCTTCACCTTGGCGAACTGCCAGAAATCACAAGGACCCATGTCCGAGAAGTAGGGAACTTGGCGAGATTGTGGAATTCTCTGCTTGGGCAAGAAATCCCAGATGAGGAACAAAGAATGAGTCTGGGAATTGCCATGCTGCAGGTTCCAGTTGCCTGACTTCCTCAGTTCTGGGGCTCTCTCAAACTGCATCATGATAATGATGAGGAATCTCTTGATAATGGTGTTTATCAGCTTGGCCTTCTGGCACTTTCACTTTCTTCCTCACCTTTCATGTTTTTTAGCCTATTGGAAGATGGAAATTTCCACTGCAAAAACTGATCATTTGGACTTTGGGACAGCTGTGCAGCCATTATCCATCACCAGCGATCACGGTCTTCCGGAAGTCAGGATCACTGTTAGAATGTGTTACATCTTCATTCCTAGTTATTTAAGTGTGACAAGCACATGATACACAGCCGTGCACACTGGCTGAATGGCATCAACTAACTCGAGGGGAGAAGGCAAAAAAAATAATCACGCTTTCACATTTTGGTCCATTAACGCATCTGGCCTTACTCCTTCCTCCCAGCCACAACTGGTTTCTGAGAATAAAAATAATGCCTGATACATTCTGAACAGACCTTGTAAGGAGGATATATGGATACACTCACATCCCTCAGCCACATACTAATCAAATAAGTACTACTAATAATCTAAAATAAGTAGCCAGCGAATTTGCTGTTCCAACTTACCATTGCGTATAAATAGGGTTGAAATTACCTGAAACTTCATATCTATGGCAGGAAAATTTCAACTCCTATTTACTGTTTATACAACAACAGTGACTTTCTGTTGACTTTGAAGTGAAAAGAGACACTTATCAGTTACCCACTTTAGTCTAAATTTTGTCATGCATATATACTTACCAATATGTGGTTATTCCACTGAGTATATTTGCAAATGAGGAGAAGCAGTGACCTACTAGTTGAACTTGACAATGAGACACATAAAGCCTTTGTAGTGCTGCTAGTGCCATGAAGCCAAAAGCTAAGAATGTCTACATCATGCATGGATGCTTTGTGATTTCTATGGCAACATTTAATTTAGATAGAGAAAAACAAAATTAAGTATGTAATTAAAAATTTTAAAGAAAAATGACTTCCAACATATTTTCACAAACCCCAGCTTGTACATCATCATTGTAATTATCATCGTAATTTTCCTGTTTCTTGAGATCTTTCTGAATCTCTAATTTTATGTTTGTTTGCTATAATGATGATGATGATGATGACGACAAAATCATCATTATCAGTCATCATCACCATCAGTGTCAGCAGAAGCAGGAGTGTGACCACCACCACCATACATGTGTCACAGGTCAGGTGTACGGAATGGAGGGGAGGTCTAAGAGGAGTATCAAGAAACATTGAGTACAGTGTTCCCTTTTGATTCGTGGATATGATTTTTCACAGGTTACTCTTGAAAAAATGTATATGTGAAATATTCTCAAATGTGGGGCCCACACACTCTCCCCTTCACTCTCTCTCTCTTGTCTCTTCTTCCTTCCTCTCCTACCTCCCCTCCAGGCTGCCCGACCCATGTTTGGGGGCAGGCCAATCAATTTGAACATTCAATTCAGCCTACACCTTCTGCCTTCCATCTGAGAAAAAAAAAAAAAAAAAAAAAAAAAGTTGGGAGGCACTGAATTATCTCTGGGCTACACAAAAACTAACAATCAGGGTTGCCAGACTACCAGTGACTTGATTAACAGACTTTTACTATATCTATAAAATCATCTGTAAGCAAAAACAAACAAGATTAATTCTTAAGTTCTTGGTTCTGCAGTTGACATTTAACATGAACAACTATTAAGGAGAGCTGCATAATTATACAGGTCTCCCTCAGTTTCCGATGTATCAATTTATGATATTTTGTGTATATGATCGATCCATATTAATACATATTTTATATTTACCATTGCTGTGACCAACATGTATTATCGTCCGACTGATCAGCTGAGTGGATCTGAGAGCATCACAAATTCAAGAGTCTACATGCATTTGTTCCATCACCCAAGTGACTGCAGCGCTCCTCGCCACTCTGGCCAGTCCAGCCACTTGTTCCTGTGCTGCCATTCAACCTGCCATGTGTGTTAATGTCGGTTCTTGGTGTATTTTACCATTGAAAATTTCTGTGTGTTAACACTGTATATAGTCAGTGACAACTTCTAAGCATCCCACAAGTGTGAATGTATCTGATGCTACGTCTAAATGGCCACTGAAGAGCCTGAGCTTAGAAACAATGAGTGTTTTTGTGAATTTAGGCAGACCTGAGAACACTTCTCCATTGAACTCATTATATATGGAACTTGATTTCTGATATTTTGATTAACAATCAGGTCTTCAGGAACATAACTCAATCATATATAGAGGGAGACCTGTAACTTGGATGTCAAAATTCAATAATGGAGGAGGGGAAGGTTCTCTACATGAATGGCTGTGCTGAATTACTAATGGCCTCATCTTTTGAGAATTTAAATATTTTGCTGGATATAAATGAGATGATGTGAGGTAAAAGGTTAAAGATGGAGGCATAATCTAAGCTGTGTGCGGCCAAGGTGTTCTTCTCCATCATGTTAGTTCTGAAGCCTGTGCTGGGTAAGAACCCATTGCCCCCCGACAGGCTAATGTGACATTTGGGTTATCACACCATACCTTCCCAACAGGTGCTCAGTTATCAACCAGCTTGAATGCAAGGTGGGCTTTGTGCTGACTGCCCAGGCTGGGATTGAACCCAGGCCTGTGATTCATAGCTAGGTTTGCTAACCATTATACTATGGAGATGCATATATAATGGGGGATGTGATGATTCTAATATATATTTATGAGTTTCTCATAAATATTCTCTTTTAGCAAAAATAAATAGTTAATCCAAAATTGATAAAGTTGAGCAAGAGTTGGATTTGAATTCTGAAGTTTAGTTTTATTCTTCATCATCTATTATTGCAAAGAGTATAAAAGTAGCAATAATTTGTCCCTCTCTTTGTCTCAGGCAATTATTATAACAAAACAGATAAATTAAAACAATGTAACACATTAAAAAAATATTGGAAAAAACATGACAGAATATTTTTTTTCACAAACTTCACGGAAATTAAACAAAGAAATTAACTCTACCCACAAACTGAAAATTCAATTTGATATGTTGTTGGAATGGTTCATATCTCAAGCTTAAATCTTTGAAAATATAAGGATTTTCTGATAGTTAAAGTCTTTGTTGTTAATTTGCACAAACCCAATGCTCATACAGCTTATCGTAAATGCTGTCACTCCACATACAAATATTCGCAACAAGATAATTTGGTAAGCAATGATCATGCAACAAGAGTTGGACTGATTGTTTGTGATGGAAATGTGTTGTGTAAATGGTTTCTGTAAAGGGGTCCAGTAATAAATGTGTATGGTCACCTGAGGTTTAGCTCAACAAAGCTTTCTGGTGCCAAGAGCAACACTCAGGCAGAATGAACTTTAGAAAATGTTCCATTACATAAGTAAGAGAAGGTGTCATTCCAGACAGTTTCATATATATGGGTATGCAGCCTCAAAGTGTCTAAAGCTAGAAAAAAAGCTTACTAAACATTCTTACAACAAAGTAGATACCAAAAAACTATCTTCTCTGAAGGTAATAGACAGGGGAGAGGTTGCAATATAAATGTAAACTCAAAAAGTAATGAAAAACTTGCTTGTTTGGTACAAACTAAGACAATCGAGCAATGGGGGGGTCATCTGTCATGTAATTGGGAGTGTAGGCTGTAGGGTGACCAGTAGTATAAGAAATGATTGCTCGGCAGAACAAGACATACCTGGATTGGCTTGAACATTATGTTTCTCTGTGGAAATTTAAAATGACTAATAAATTAAATGAAATTTAATATGCCTGAGTGTAATATCTCCTTTTTACTTTCTACTAACTGGACATTTATATCCCTATTCAACTATTTGATTGTATACAACCCTATACAGCTATCTGATTGTACCTCAGGGTATAAAACTTTACTTTCTAGGAAAAAAAATAATTTCAATTAAGTTTTCAGTTACAAATCTACATATTGCATGGACTATTCTCTGATAGTGTCCATTCTTTAATTTACAAGTTTATACAAATTATCAGTAACTGAGTAATACCTTGGATAGCAAAATTTAAGATGTCGATGAAAATTGTTCATATGGAATGAAAGAATGGTGTTCATTCAGTTAATAATATAAATGACTTACCACTTCTTTATGAAACAGTTACATTACAATTGGAACTTTTTGCCAGCTTTCATGTAATCAAATTATATTAATGAATTACTTAAACTTTAGTTAGTCAGGAAAAATTCTCTCAAAAGTATTTTGTCACTGCTGTTGCAAGTTTTACAACCCATAAAAGAGATCCACTGCATTGTTTATGTTTGGGTCTCCTGACAAACAAACAAATATCCTGACTAATAGTGAATGCAGCTGCTGGCACAAAATGAAGAGCAACACCAATTCACTCATTATAACTGCCTGTTTAGCAGAGGTGAATGAAGCCTTCAGCATTAATATACGACAGTGCTCACTCACAGTTAGCAAATGTTGGTTTTGTGAAGTCACATAATGCAATAAAGTGGCATTGTAGCCAAAGCTTGGAAACTTTAGTGCAACATGTACACTTCCCACTGAAGCTGTATTTGAATGTTACATAATACTATTTCTGTTCAGCTCTGGAAGTACTAAGTTATCAAACAAGTAAGCAGGCAGTACTGCAAGTCATGTCTAAGTTTCTGGTACACTGTCAATGTCATCATCATCAATGTACTTTCCTCTGCACCTTATCAACCATGGCAAGGATCTCAGACGAGCTGAATCTTGGATGATGCACTTTCCTTGGAGGTTCATCAGCCATGTCCTATGTTTTACGAAGCACATCGAGTTGACTGTCATGGGTTTTTTCCACTTCTTGAAGCAAATGAGAAATTGATCTGTTTGTGAGAATAGATCTTGAAATGGAAGACTAATGTTGAACCAAAGGGATCCCTGTGGTTTAGGGCTTTCTGAAGTCTTTATCTGCATCTCAGGTCATTAAAGACTGTGGTGTTGAGTTAGGCAAGGGACTCAGTTTGTAAATGTGGCTAATGATGTTGCCTTGTGATCAGCTGAGATTTTTAAAACACAACTGTGATCAGTTGGTGAGTCTGATGATGTTATCAATGGTGGTCACCCAGTCAGCTGCCTTTCTGTCATAGCAACTACCAACAATGTTGTTGAGCTTCATCTTTGGATCTGGGTTTTATTGTGATTGCTTGGACAGAAGGTTCTCAATAGCAATTTTCATTATCAACCTCTGCTTTGGACCTGGGTCAGGAGGTAGTGTCTTAAAATAGACCTTATTGGTGATGCAGTGCTGATGCTAGACAGCATAAGGAGGTCCACTCCACATATTCTTGTATTCCATATAATATGTAAATATATCAGTGTTTTAATGCATGCTTGTTTATATTAACCATACATGTATGAAAATAAGAACTACGAGATACATATTCAGAAAAATCCATGCTTTCAATTTTGTATTTCAATTGCCTTATCAATATTTCATTATAATATGGGCTTTGTGTTAGATGAAATTTGCCTACTATGGTAAATGTTCTGAGCACGTTTAAGGGAGCAAGGCTAGGCTACCATGTTTGACTTACAGTGGGTTTATCAAAATGCAACCCTACTGCAAGTCCAGGAACACACACACACACATACACACATACACACCACACCCTCACCACACTCTACTCTCCCCTGAACACCCACACACGAAGGAGATGATTTTATGATATATAAACTTAATGAAGTATACGAATTCAGTAATTTCAAAATCGTACCTTCAAGAAAATAATTGCTTAAAATATTTTCTTCTATAGTATGTGACGAACTTAGTTACTCATGCTACAAACCTCCATAGTTGCGCTGAACAAGGTCATGATCACATTCAGCCTCAGAGAACTGATTTGAAGCTGTAGAGTTATTAGAGTCATTCAGGGATGACCCTAGCCCGGAGGAATCAAGAGGGAGGTCACCATTACGTGGTGGAGGAGGAGGAGGAGGCTCAGGAGATCCTTGGCCTGCACTTCCGGAGGTACTGCCTCGGTTCACTGCAAAATCAATTCACACATTACATGAATCCTTGCTTGGGAAAGCTGTTAACTACCATTACACTTTAGAATTTTGAATGGGTTTGTTGTCCGGAATACAACCATAATTTCATAACCATACATATAATATGACAAAATTTTCTTTTATATTACTCAGAAATATTTAACAGTGGTCTACAGTTCTTTATTAATGGGTTATTTTCTATAAAAAAATATATATATATACCAAAACGATTTCAAGAAATGTGTTGTTAGTGAGCAATCATTGATAATATCAAGTTGTAGGATTTTTGGCACAATGCATGATGAAGTATTGATTAGGGATTAATATATATATATATATATATATATATATATATATATATATATATATATATATATATATATATATATATATATATATATATATATATATATATATATATATATATATATAACATATATGCACACACAATTGTGTAAGTTTATAAATATTATATCTATATGTAAGATGCGGTAAAACAAAATGGCTAACTATCCTTATTCTTGAAACTAAGAACTTCCACAATGCTTGTATTGCATAATGCTACCACTGCTTGACACCAACACGCTGGGAGGGCTTGCTCTGGGGGTAAGGTCTGGTGAGCCAGATATTACCATTTGTAGTTATCTTTTGCTATATGACCATGTAAGACAAAGTTCTTGGTTTAAAAAGTTAGGTCATTTAAAATTAACTTATCACACCTGTATTATTTCTTCATTAGAATCACATAACAATAATGAATAGATAAGAGACAAACAAACTATATCAGGCAAAGGGAAAATGGGTTATCCATGTAGGAAGAGCACAAAAATTTTGGGGTCTTGTCTTAGTTTTCCCATCAGAGAATACGTATATCATATATCAGCTAATTATTTATGTAAATCATTCAAATGAAGTGATTTAAAATTAGTACTGAATCAAACTCACAGAATGTTAGTGTGAGTATTAATCTCTTCTAACGAGACGCAGACTTACTGATATATCCGCGATGGCTACTTTGAGGCCAATAGAAGCCAAAGGAAGCAGTGCCAGGAAACACTCCAACATCTGAGCAAGGCCCACTAAGTTTATTATTCATCATAATTTCATCATTTATCCATATTAATATATATATACTTATGTTTTATTCTTCCACCTGCAGGTACCTGACATAATTTACTACTTTTCATCCAGTTATCATCACCATCACAGACTGTTTTCCTTTTAGGGATGATCGGCTTATTGGGGGGAAAAAAAAATAATAATAAATAATAAGTCAGAGGAGGGACACTCACTCATCAAATTTCCGCACACTATCTATCATTATTATTATGCTCATGTAATGTTTCCCAAAACTAACAAATAATCACCAACACTGTTACTGTATAATGTCTTGAAGCCCAGCAAAGGTCTAAGTTTACATAATGACTAAAGTTAAAGAGGGTTGGTTCTGAAGACCTGCATTCCAGTACAAGCTGACAATTTTCAGCCATCACCGAGTGGCCGAAGAAAACACATATGCTGTCATGTTGACTATCTATCAACCAAAACTTCAGTGAAACTATGTCAAGAGGAACAAGTGAAGCTCCAGGGAATGGCATGAGTCAACCAAAAATGGAGTCACTATAAAATACTTTCTCGCGCTGCTAAAAGGCTGGGGTTGACTACCAGGTCCCATCAAGAAAGCCTACTGACATCATGGGCCAAGCTGTGCCAGGAACAAAAAATAAATAAATAAATAAAAAATTCTATCCTTCATCTTTTTTTTTACAGCTAAGGAATCAATTGCTGATTCCTACGAAGATAAAAGTGAAAATTGTCCAAAAGAGGTCAATTTCAGGTGGAGAGGTGTCTTGATACACTCATCTTGAAAGAGTTCAAGTTGTAGGCAGGAGGAATAGAGACGAAGGAAGACTGCTCCAGAGTTTACCAGTGTAAGGGATGAAAGAATGAAGATGCTGGTTAACTCTTGCATATAGGGTTTGGACAGGATAGGGATGAGCTAGAGTAGAAAGTCGTGTGCAGCGGGGCCGCGGGAGGAGGGGAGGCATGCAGTTAGCAAGTTCAGAAGAGCAGTCAGCATGAAAATATCGATAGAAAATAGAAAGAGATGCAACATGGCGGCAGAATTTAAGAAGTAAAAGACTGTCAGTACGAGAAGGGGAGTTGATGAGACGAAGAGCCTTTGACTCTACTCTGTCCAAGAGAGCTGTGTGAGTGGAGCCCCCCCACACATGAGATTGCATACTCCATATGAGGACGGACAAGGCCCCTGTAAATGGAAAGCATCTGTGTGGGGGGAAAAAAACTGGTGGAGACAATACAGAAAGCCCAACCTCAAGGAGGCTGATTTAGTAAGAGAAGAGATATGAAGGTTCCAGTTGAGATTCTGGGTTAAGGGTAGACCGAGGATGTTTAGTGTTGCAGAAGGTGTTAGCTGAGTGCTGTCGAAGAATTTTCCAGTTCTTTTACTGAACTTTAATTTATCAAACCTGCATAAATTGCTGTAGGTTTCATTTGATTATTTTTAGTATAAGTACTGTAATAATATTCCCTTTACCAAATTAAAACCTTGATCATCTAACAACACAGTTAAAGCCTTTTCAACACTCAATACCTGCTATCTTAATGAAGTCAATCTATTTCTTCATCTCAGTAATAATTAGCCAACATCTTGGGTAAAGCCTATGACTCGTATTTTATAAACAACACATTCACTTACTTAAGCGCTTGGCAGTGCCGCTCTGAGACACTGAGTCAATAGCACGAGCATATGGACCACCACCTGAGTATGTTGATCCTCCATATTGGTCACTTTCCTCATCAGAGCGAGCAGGATCATCATAGGTTGGGGAGAAGGCAGAGTTGCTCATGCGTGAGGATGTCATGTCCCCAGGAACAGTTGAGTAGTAGGTGCTGCTGGGAGGCTGTTGAAGGAGTCTCGGGTTTAGTCTCAAAGTACGTTTGAAGATGTACTTCCATTAGCAAAGTAATTTAAATATCACTAGACCATATGAGAAATGTAGAGCTGGTTAAATGTATGATTATACCTAACCACCTGAATTCTAAAATGAAATCTATTCAACAGTGGACTGAGTGTAGAACAATTCTCTTCCATCAATTTATTCATTTTATGGGCTGATCAAAATACACCCTAAACATTACTATAATGAGAGCTACATCACTAACATAGACCTCCAAAAGAGTATTTATATGTAAATGAATTGTTATTTTTCTATGAGTAACCTTTTGTTTGTAACATCACAAAACAGCTTCACTTACAGCCAGTAATTCATACTCATAGTTGTATGCTCAATTTTAAAGTACAGGTAAACTACTGATTTACCAATAGCTAATGGTCCGGCACCTTGTTTAGTCAGGATGAAATTACAAGAGGGAAATTGAAATTTCCAGGACTATCAAAACTAGTTTACTTGGTGGTTACAGATGGCACGTGCTCACTTAAATTGTTTCCACAGCATAACTTAGTGGTTGTCCCCAACCTTGGCTATGGCTTCTAAGAGAGATACGGGTGTTAGTGATGGTATCAAACATATACACTAGTCCAGAATGATGAAAGAGCAAACAAACTGGAGCATGTTGCTTTAGAGACACGGGAGGTGTGTAATTAGTGGGTCAGAGGTCTACTGACAGGTTATGGTTATGTGAAGTTGGCAGGTCCAGCAAAATATTTTATGCAGCAAGGCTTTGAACCCAAAGGAGCCAATAAATCAGTGGTGTACCCATAGCATGTCTGACTTGTGATAGCTGATCAGATTGTGATGTTAGCTAGGGAAGAACAACAAAATTCACTGACATGGCCCAAACCTATAAAGGCCAATTTGAATTCAGCAGCCAACCCAACGTTGACTGATTGATCTGAGTATTTCTTTGAAGCAGAACACATAACTAAACGAGACACTTACACCTCCCGAGCCATACTCTCCAGCTACACAGGAGTAGTAGTTGCCAGAACCATGACGAGGCTGTAAACAAATGATAGGAAATTAAGAAAGGAACAGGTGGTGCTTCGGTGACTCAAGGGGCTTCCTGAAGTTTTCCAACAGGATGAAAAAAGGCAGCTTCAGTGAGGGAGATATTGTGCCAGTGTTCATTCTCAGTTAAGAAAAACTTGTTAGAATAAAACAAATTAGTGTGTCAGTGTCATCTCTGGGAAGAGAAGAAATACAACCAGTACCCATTGTAAATCTGTTGAACAGCAACTAAGATAAATGCCTGATGACGAATCCTAAAAATCTCCTGAGGAGTAAATGAGAGGAATGCCTCACAGCGTTAAACACATCAATCATGTCTAAATAGTATGTGTTTTACCAAATATTAACTATAATGGTATAATGCTCACATTATTCAGCAGAACTGGAAAACCAAACTTAACACACACACAGACACACATACATAAATAAATAAAAAGATAAGAAAATAACTGAATAGCTAAAACAATTCTATGTAATAAAATAAATATATCAAAATAAATTGATGAATAGGTAAACCTTTACTCAAACCCTAATGCTGGCAGTGATCAAAACAACAAAATGTTCAAAAATAAAAATAAAATGAGCAAATCTAATTCAGCTAATCTGATTCCAATATTTCTTTTATGTCTGCTATGTGTATGGAATGAAATCACTTTTCCTGGCAATATAACTTCTTACACTTGGCTGTAAATTCCTTCAGGGTATTATAATATTAAAGGCATAATCATTTATAATATCAAAAAAACATTCTGAGGGAGTGTCTACAAACTGTAAGCTGAAAGTGCAGTCAAAGGCCTTGCCACTCACACCCTCTGCCCCAACCCTTTGTCCTTCAGTCCAGCAACACTCAGTGAACATAAATAGTCTGTAACTCATCCAGATTTTAACGAGAGCTGTAATTGTAACTGAAACGGCAAATCATTTTTACCATAAATATGTAAAAAAATTCTTTATTGTTCTAGAAATTTTTGCCTTTTTTCACATTTTTGGGGAACATAATAGTTTTCTGATTTATACTGACTTGCCACTTTTATGTTATTGCAAAAATAAACAATTAAGAAACTTCAATAATTCGTATACATTAACAAAACTTGCAGAATCTCAGTTATTTTCATGAGTATTGCAAGTGTAAAATTTTGAGATAGTTTGAGGTCTCTATGTATACATGCAGAAGTGAATTGGATTAATATAAGATACATATTTCTATGCAGCATGGAGACAAGAAGTAAAAGAAAAAATAATATGAAATTTAAGCTTTTTCATCAACTTTAATTACTGTTCTGCACAACAAACAGCAATACTGAATATTATGAGTCCATCACTTTCTCTTCTCAATGAGTCCTATTAACCCAGTAGCAGCGATGGGCCAAATTTGTGGCTTTACCGTGTAACAGCGACGGGCCAAATTTGTGCCATGATATAAACCCCCAAAAATAGATGATACATAATCTGATCACAAATGCTTTGATATATATTATAAAATGGTTTGTGTGAGGGGTGATTTTTCCTCATTTTTCTCGCTTAGAGGGACCATTAAGAAACATGATCCCCGCTGCTACCGGGTTAATGTTACTATCTGTGATAAAAAATGTTTTGTGGTACGTCATTCATGTGGCAAGTGGTGGTTGACATGTAAACCAAACTGAGCATTTGGTAAAGGCTTATAATGCACAGTAATGGGTGTGTGCAACTTTTTTGTGACTTCAGAACTTCTTTACTTGCTCTGTGGACATTATTATTAAAGAACCCATTATTTTGGAGGACTGGTATTTGGGTTACTCCTGTATTAGTCCTCACTTCCCTTCTATTTGTATAGAGATATAAATATAGATTTTCTTCAGTCCTTTAGTAACACCACCCCGTGTTTCTTAGTATCCATTTCACTATTTAAGTTCCTGCATATTTCTGCATTTCTGCTAATACCATCTACACATCTCTGCTGCCCTCCTTTTCAAATGGACATGTACATGCTTCTGTTCACACATATGCCACATTTGCTTCCCATGTGCTCCCTTCAGTCATAGTTTCCCATGATATGCTCTTCTTCTCTATCACTGCCTCACTTCCTTTCACAAGCATGCTATCTCTTCATTTCACACTTTTCCCCAATGCTTCTGAATAATGTTTTCTCCTTGTACATCTTTGGCAAGAAATTTCTATGAAATTCAGTGAGGTGACATGACATGGCTAGTGTTAAAATTAAAATATGTCAAGGTGAGGCAGAGGGTTTCAGTGCTGAAAGTATGTGGCCAAACTGGAGAAGAAAGCCAGCAAATAAATGGAATGAAATTCATTGAGCACAACAAACTGTGCTCAGTACCAATCAGCTGCTAGATATTCTAAAAGATCATAAATAAATGAATAAAAAAAGCAGAGAGCACAGACATGTTACATCAACTGTGGGAGGCTAGGGTAGCCTGCACTCCTGTTGACTGAGGGCAGAAGCCTGTAACACAGAAAGCTAAGAACTTATTCAAAGAATATGACCCTTGTGCCCATGCCATGAACTGCTTAAATGAACAATCCAGGCAGCAGGCTGTGGGTGAAAATACTGATATTATAAATATTTAACAAAAAGGCAGTGCGACACATTTGGCGAGTGACTGACTTTGCCGCCACCAAGTCGCATAAACCAACCTGGTGGCCTTCGTTCGGGGCATGGCCACAGTTATAGTCGCCAGTAACGCAGCTGTAGTAGTTGCCAGACCCATGACGTGGCTGCCGGAGCGAACGGTCCCGGGGTTAATACATCAAGCATGACACAAGCAAGCACTATTGATGGCAGTGTGCTGTATAGCCAACACGGACATGCACCTTACGTTAACATTAAGCTGAGATAGTGGGGATCAAAGCTCCTTTTAATATGTAGTAGTATTGTCATCAATTATCATATGTTTAAAATTTAAGGATAAATGTATTAAAGAAGCAAAAGGAGCTTTGTAAAGTACAAGGATTAATTGAAGAGGCATTTCTAGAGGGGAAACCTTTGATTATCTAAAGCTATGGGATGGGATTATGTGTTCATATATATGAAATAGTTGGGAAGGGAAAAAACTGTAAAAGTGTCAAAGGATATTCTTTATAATGAATCTTTTGAAAAGGAAGAAAGGGCTTTACTTGAATTTAACTAAATAGTAAAATTGGGACTTTTCCAACATATTGGGTAAAATTAAGCACTAAATGTGAGTAAAATTTCAAACTTATCTGTATATGCAAAATATGACTGCAACAGAATAAATATGAATTATTTTGTATTAATCTTAAAAAAGGCTATTGGGTAGAAGGAAATTTCATGCACATCATGAACATAATGGGAGTCACTTAGTGAATTATAATAAATATATAATGTGTCTCTATAAAAACAAACTCAGGAGGGATATGTTTCTCAATCCAGCACAAGTTTTCAGGCTGAAATACTCACAGGATTCAGCGTGAAGGGCTAACACACTTTCCCAGGTGTAACCTGAAGTTCACGTCACTTATACTAAGTCAAGTTTTGTAATACTAAGTAAACTCAATACCATAGTTGTGCTAGTTACTAACCAATACACTATTAAAGTCCTTGCCTTTCATTTGTAAAAAATACGTTATATTAATAAAAACTCTAAACACTGGATTTTTAGCAGTATACTGACATGATGATGCAAGTAGAGTACAACTATTTTTTACACTGAAACCAAGTAATGATATAATATTAATTATATGTAATGATATATGATTTAATTTTCTAAATATTTTCTTTGGTCAGTCTTCAGTCCTATAAGGAAATGTTATCAGTGATGTTTTTTTTCATTACATAGGGCTTGTGTTCCCTATCTGCCTGCACTTCACACATAAATATAAAAAAGATTTTAAGTAAAAGACAGATGGTTCATCATCCCAGAACTTTGAGGGCCTGGATGCATTGTGCTTCAAGCCACCACCATATCAACTTTTAGACTCCTGAGAGGCACCTTTCAGAGCCTAGTCTCTGGCCCATGTAATTGCCCTCAGAGGGCAGCGGTCATTTTTGTCTGTACAGGTTGTGGTGAAAAATAGTACAACATTAATCCATTCCCAAATTAGCTTGAAAAATTTGTAATGTCTCTTCTGTTAATTGTAGTTACTAAATAATCTTGCCAAGCTAGCTGTAAGTCTGTAACCACACCATGAAAACAGGCATGCAAATTATTAGGTATGTAATGTGCGATGGAAAAAGGTAAGTGGAAATGTTAGCCTCTCTTGTTAAGCATCAGCATAAGTAAATTCAAGTTTTGTCCTGAGCTTTCAGAAGTGAAATAAATTTCTTCACTGTTACTAACCCTATACAAAAGAGGCTAAAATAAGCTAATTATCACTCGACCTCTTCATGGGCTGCACAACCAGTTTTCAAGCACATCTTGCCAATTTTGCTGCCAAGGGTCCACTCACCATGCTTCGAGAAGCGGGAGAATTGACGAAGTTCTGCTGAGAGCCGTGGCCATTCTGGTAAGGGAATGTCTGGAAGTTGTTGCCGGCCTGTTGTGGGTCCATTTCTTCACGGAAGCCCAGAAGGTGGAAGGTTGCATAGGGGCAAATCTCATCATCACCACCTAAGTGAGTAAATTAGTTAGTAGTTACATAGCCTTTCAATTCATATTGACAGGTTTTTTTTCATGAAACTAAATAGCACATCCTATAATGTTTGTCCAGATTAATAGATGGGGCAATAAAATTGCAAAAAAGTTACACCAAAACCTAACATTATTGGTACATAAAGCGTATAACTCGTAAAAGTCAATAATCAGGAATGGCAATTGAACAGTTGCAGGTTCAAGCAATGAATGCCAAAACATGTTTAGCAGAAAAGTGCACACAAAAACAAATCAGCTTTGGTCTAAAAATGAATGAGTCCTCAGCAACCATTGGATTAGTTGTATTAAAAATAATATGTGACTTTACTAAGTTTTGTAGGTCTTTTCTTTCAAGACTGCTTTGCTCATGATGCAATAAGGAGGAAAAGTGAAGATGTATGCTCTATCAATCTGTATATTGCATATTTATATGCCACATGCATACAGTTCATAGGGA
Organism: Eriocheir sinensis; assembly: GCF_024679095.1. Classification (NCBI taxonomy): domain Eukaryota; kingdom Metazoa; phylum Arthropoda; class Malacostraca; order Decapoda; family Varunidae; genus Eriocheir; species Eriocheir sinensis. The sequence continues at coordinate 4,618,309 of NC_066564.1, forward strand.
TAGACTTTCTCTGTTTATATTCCAGTGTGGTATTGCAACTATAATGCATAGCCAGTGAATCTTAATTTTAGGTAAATTTTTCATTTCTATTTTCTGGATTATTTTCAAAATAAATCTGCATATTCTTACAATGCAGTTTTTTTCTACTTTTTGTGGTGTAATGCAATATAGAAATGAAAACCTGTTGTGTGCAAAGTTTCTGGAGAACATAAGGAAAAGAGAAGTGTTAGTTTGGTGCAATATGTATCCCAGTTTACAAATATTATCACCCAAGTGTAGACTCAGGCCTGCCTTAATTTTTTTCATGTTAATTTGAACTGCATACCCTCATTGAAATGTTTGGTGTGATCCTCAGCACTGATTGAAGTAACATAGTGTGACTAACTGTTACATATAGTTTAAAAATCACATGTGGCTGAACCAAGCAACAAAACAACACAGGCAGCTCCCCTTGACTTAGTGCTAAAGATGCTCTGAAAGCTGAGCACCTCTGTGTGATTCATTGCCTTCACTGCTTTCATCACCGGATCACAGAGGGCAACACAGCTTTACCACAAAGAACGTTTGACTTTCTATACACATATTGGCAATGATTTGTGACTCGTGTGTGTGGTCCATCTTGAGGGAGTGTCCAGAACTTTTACAAAATTTGGTACCTACATTAGTATGATCAAAATAATGTCTAGTTTTAATGTTAGTTTTCAAAGTACACTGGGTATCAAAATATTATCATTAAGGAATTATATAGAATAAAATGTGTAATTTGAATTTTTCATGAAAATTGAAAAAATCTTCTAGCACATGCTTATAACTATAACAAAGAAGTGTATGACACAATATACATTATTTGTAGATCATAGGAATATATACATTGAGGCTCTAAACAGCTCCATGATCAAGCAAACAGTTTGTGAGTGAAAAGTTACATGTTTCTGCCTAAAACAGCAGCTGCTTGATAAGAGGCAGCACTCTCTCATCAAGGTAATATTGGCTTAGTACCTAGTCTTGAGGCTGTGTCATCCCTTTCAATAAACATATCTACAAGTGATGGAAGTAGGTCATATGATGGAGGAGGAGTAGTAAGACATTCAGTGGCTGGATGAGTGAAAGGCAGCACTTTGAGGAAAAGAGTGAACTTTTCAAGAAAGAATGACTCATGTGAGAAGAATTTTAAACAAGATATTACCTGAAAGGGTGAAAAAAGATTGAAAAATTGGAAGTGAATTACCGTATTTGACAGCTTATAAGACACACTTTTATTTTTCCCAAAAAGTCCCTAAAAATCACCCGGTGTCTTATAAGGTCAAGGTTCAGCTTTGGGTCATTGACCAGTGAAGTTTTAGTGCAGCAATGGGACCTAAATTAAACTGCAAATCTCCCCGCAAACATAAACAAGGTGGCGATCGCTTTTACGGCAACAACGGCAACTCTTTTCTGAAGTAACAGTGAATCACAGTAGTACTTACCACTGCTTCATATAAAATGACACCAGTCAGGAAGAACATTTAGTGACTTAATGCTTGTACCTAAACAGACTAGTGGACGGCTGTACACCAAACCTGACAACACGCGCAAGACACGCTAGGTTTCCTTAGTAGACAGGGATCATTGAGGGAAGACAGACCTTCATAAAACTGTTTAACTTTGTTTGACTGATAAACACAAACAATATGTGGATAATACTGACGAGATATTGAGAGGATAGGTTATTATTTGATATTTACAAGTGCCTGTTTCTCTATTTTGCATTTATCTTTTAACATCCTTACTTTACATACGATTGATTGATAGTTTATTGTTGCAAGTAAACAACAAAGAAGGGAGGAGCATGCCATCCCAACCTTTACATACGTGTTCAACAAACAATGAAGCACATTCAAGTTTGAAATTTCACACTTCCTTATGTATTAAAAATGTAGGATGTATATTACAACAACTAGACTTATGATGTATAATAATAATAAATATGATGCACAAACTTTATACCCGTTACCCCTCTGAATGTCGCTGACTCCGCCATGTTTGTTTACATCTCAAAGCAGTACCCTCGAGTCTATAAGAAGGACCAATTATTCTGGTAGGCCCCAGCAAATATTAAAGGTTTTAAATGTAAAGTAATGGAATTTGATGAGGATCAGAATACACGTGAAACTTTAATAATGACCTGATAGTGGGGAGGGATACGAATGACAGGCGGAAAATCTTCACCGGACACTCGTGGTTCAAACCAGTACATTATATATTTTTTCAAAAGCCTGCCGAAATTGAGGGGTGTGTCTTATAAGTCCATGCGTCTTATAGGCTGTCAAATACGGTACATGACAGACATGAGACAGCATAAACCAGTGTGCATATTCAAGGCTATTCCATCTCATTCCCCTTTTACTAGGTACTACTAATAGTGTGAGGTGTGAAGAGATTTAATCATATTGTACTTTAAATGTTCCTAGACACAGGAAAACCACATTATAGTTTGTGTTCTTACAGACTCTGTTTTGATGTATTTGAGAATGTAGAAGACACATTTATGGGTCACTACAAACAGCAGAAACATGAACGGACCCAGTGGTTTGCACCAAGTACTAATATTGTCATTGATCAATAGTAATGGCACACGATGGCACTATCCACCATGGCAAGCATATGCCAGGCAAGGCAGGTTTGTTAAAACACTCATTTATATGGGCTGAGCCACTGTCTTGAGGAGCAGTAGCAGTAGCAAGCAAAAGTCGCTTGTTTTTAAACATTCCTGCTTCAAAATCAGTGGCCATGAGACCACAGTCATTTTGGGAGCTATTGCAGGTATTGGTGGGCAAAGAGAGACTATTCACCCTTAACAGACATCATGCTTGTTCATGTGATGCATGAATCCGTGACACCTAGCAAGATATCGCCATGCACGAAACCAACATGCATGCATGAAGTACCTACTTTCATACATACTCCCAAAGAGTCACATCATAAGTACTGATACGGATATACAGTACCCTCCCGAGTTTTGCGCTTGCTTCGTTCCGCAGGTATAGCGCTAAACTCACGTATCGTGAAACTCGAGGTATTGAAAACACTGAAAAAGCGCTTAGTTGTTCCGACCCTTGGAGAACCAGACTTTCTTCCCACTTTACTCCCTTGTTATCTCAAAATACCTACTGTGCAAAAAGAAAGAAAACGTGAAGAGAGAACGGGTCGTTTTGAAGCCGCAGCTGAAGGCGGTTGGCTGCCTTACAATTGGCTGACAGTTCTTAAAACACGCTTGTGACTGGCCGAGTCCGATGACGTCATCGACGGTGCTCATCCAATCAGCGGCTTCTAACTATGATGAAACGAAAGCTTTGTGAATCTGAAGTCGACGTTGATAGTTAAATCATTAGTTCGTAGCTTTTACCGCGGGCTATTAGCATGCTTCTCTGTGAATCTCAGCCCAGCACGTGTGAACACTGTTACCCAACTGCTAGTTTCTCGAGAATTTTGTACAGATTCAAATTAATTCAGTCAAACTAATTGATTGACAGACATGGTGAACAAGCTCTTCCAAGTTGGTGCCCCGTGTGTGCTTTAACTTTCTTGCAATCACTAATGTTATATCTAAAAAAATATTCAAAGTTATATGAAGTAATGTGTCCTTTATTTCTTAGTTGTTGTAGTCAACTGTTTGATAATGATCAGCTTAATGTGATTTTCCTGTGTGTTGATATTCTGGTGTATTTTAATCATGTAAGCTACATGAGCAAACACTCACTGATGTAGAGCAAATTATTAAGTCAATATATAACACTAAGTCAGGAAGGATAATCTTGACATTTACCAGCATTATTGGTTAAATATTAGTATAATCAATGTAATGTATCACATTAATTCAACAACTGAATGCCTGATTTTTTAAATACCTTGTGCTGAAACAAGTTTAAAATGCTTTACATAATATTATTGTAATATTTAGCACTCAAAAAAGCCACATCAATTGCAAAATTTAGGAAGCCAGCATAGCTAAAGTACTGAAAGGTATTAGTATGCACACACTTAAACCACTAAGTATATTTACAGTTAATACGGTTAATGTACAGCACAGCTTCCAGGATTTTACAAATTACTCTAGTAAACTACAATAAAGTATATACAGTTTAATCAACATATAATATATACATATATGTATGGCACATTGTATTCCATGTAAAAGTTAATAGTTTATTTCTAGCACTGCACTTCTAATGATAGTTTCACATCAAAGATAATACTGTCAGTAAACTTCAACAGTCAACATTTACTTACCCTTGTGTTAGGTGGAGCAGGAGTCATACTGATCATGCCAAGCAGAAAATACCACAAAATAACATGCATGGATGCACACCATAGAGTCTACTGTACTGAGGGTGTGTGTGGGCAGGACATGGATGGAGAACGGAAGATGTTATGGTCTTTGAGAGATCATTGCTACATTTTATGTTTTGCATATAGGAAGGTGTATATGCAAGGTCTACACACAAATGGCTTCTGTCTGGTGCTGGGAAGACGTGGAAATGATAATAATGCCAAAAATTATGAAGGGAAGGCTAAATTTTAGTCTATGCAAAAATATCTTTACATGAAAACAATTATGATAGACAAGAAAACAAGAATCTTCAAAATGAAACAAAATTACTAATTAATTTGTATGACCGTCATTTTCAGTTTATGAGCATATATATCACCATTTGAGTTTTGAATAACCTGTAATATAGTAACAAGCTTATATACACATGATCACAGCTATATAATAATTTTCTGAATTTTTATGTCAGTACAACGAGCCTCTGAGTTCAGCAAATTTAAGGTTTGTGAATCTAATTCTAGTGGATAAAGCAAACTATATCAAGATTTATCATTTAAAAATAAATAAAAATGTTAGTTTTGCCAGTTTTGGCCATTATTATTACAGCCTCATAGGGCCTTGTGTCTGGCAAGATTTCATGTCATGGCGATGATAACAAAAGACAGGCTGAGTGCCAGGAGTTCAAAGGACAGAGGGACGTGAACACCAAGTCACTGAAAACAAGAAATATTCTGTTGGTTGAGAGGGGCACAAAGGATGTTAAAACTGTAAGGAATATGAACTGTCCTGGATCACTGAGAGGGGTGTGGGCACTCAGTAGCCTCTCAGCTTTAGAACACTGCCCCTGCTTACAGCTAAGGACCTTGACAAATAAATTTAATGTTGTTGTTTTTTGGCTGATGTTACTTGTTATTTATAGTATGTTTATAAAAGTTCAAGTTATCATTCTGGTAAGTTTGTGAGGTGGGAAAAAGGGTGGGACTAAGGGTGACCTTGGGGGTTCTTGAACCAAACAGAATTTCTCTCACTGTTCGGCACTTTTGGTTTGGTGAACTAAGTTGGAAAAGCAACCCTATGATATTAATTTGGCATGAAACTCAAGGGCTCACTGTAGATGTTAAATCAAATGCAGAGTTTTCATCTTCATATTCAAATGTGACTGCAAAGTTTTGAAAAATGTTCAGAAAGTTTATCATCAGAGATGAAAAAGATCCACTGAGCGAGGTCCCGGAATCAGATGACCCCTTTCCTACTTTTTGCCAGGGTTGCAGCCTCTCAAAAATTTGTGCAAAACTATTATATAAAAAGTAATTAAATGTATCAAAATAAATGTACTTAGGACCTATAATAATGAACCATCCAGTACAACAAACTTCCTTTCTAATATTTTTACAAGTATGACAAAGTATATAAAATAAAATTGGCATTGTGGGTAATGCTAGTTCTGAATATAGGCACCTTGCCTTGGGCAACACTAATCCCGCTGTGTCAGCAGTTTGACCGTTGGTCCCTCAGAGGCTGACAGTGCCTCAAGGGCCAGTTCACCCCGTCTCTGTATCGCGTATGCAAATACTAGCACTTTCTCTGTCACTTTCCATACAATATACGGACTGTAGTTTATTCAGTGTTTTCTATCCCATGATTACAAGTGTCAACAATAACCTGAACAACAGGCATTTGATGCCATAATGTTTATGTGATCACATAATTCACGGCCCTGTAGTGACAGCTGATCAGTCTTAACGGTGAAGTTACTGAATTACCACAAAATACAATTGTTAATTTCTGGGTTTTGGAATTATAGCCTCCCCTTCACATAATTTTGGTTCCCCTGAGGGGAAGCTTGAATTTTTTTGCACACCAAAGAAGCCATTCTATTCACCTGCTATTATTCCTCTGCTCTCTTGAAGCCCTAGTCTGTAGATGAAACAACTTTCTGGCAAAATTCTAAAATTTTATGGAGTGTAGCACCTTCTTGCAGAACAATGTGATATATAAAGATAATTAGAGGCAACCTTGGACTTTTTGAAATAAGAGATATAACATATCTGGTGTTATATCTTAATTTCATCTCGTTCTTGATACGTATGGATAATTGAAGTGGAATGTAGCATTAATGTATGAGTGTTAAATTTCTTTTGCTACAGCTAGTGGTTTTAAGTGTTTTGTTAATTACCACATTCTGCCTATAAACTACAACAGAAACAGACCAATGGTAAGACTTCTCAGGCCATGAAATTCAATACACCTCTACCTAAAGATTAAGATTGTCTAAAATCACATATATTCATCATGAGACCTTTCTCGTCATTCTATGAAATTCTAAGACAATAGCAGTGCCAACACATTAATTATCTCTTGTTTTTCCTCCGTTCTCGATTCCATGTGATATTTATCAACCTCACCTGATCTAAGGGTGTCCTGGGAGCCACGTGGTGGTGGAGGCCCTCCAGGGGGAATACGTCGCCCAGGGGGGGGATGGAGGGAGAGTTCCTCGTACATGGGTCGTCTTGGGTCCCAGGTGGCATGTTCCCTGCGACCCGACCCCCCACCTAGAGAGACAACCAACAGCCGCCCACTCAACACACAAGAAGCGCAACACAGACTACATCAAGCGGTCACTGAGACAGTCCCAGCTAAACACTACCTTAAGCTTCTGTGAATGTTTGCTGCATTGCAGAAAAGTTAAACTATTTGGTTAATGGTTACATTGTTCCAATAAGGTTTTCACAAAAGCTTATTTTGTAGTTGCAGCTAAAATGAAGCATGTGAAAATATTGAGCTGGTCCCAGCTTAGAATGGTAAGCAGGGAAAGGGCAAAGGAAGAAAAGATTTATTAGAGTACACAAAAACAACGCACTGCACTTCAAAAAGAAAGAGATGTAATGGTAATGATTGGAGAACTATGATTTCAATTAAGCTACATGCTCATGTAACCTCAAGGCTGCAAGGATATTAAATACTTTTTATTGCAGCCACAAAATGATTCCCAGTTATTTCCAGTTGCTAAAAATGGAAACATCATAGTATGACTGCCTTATATGGGTATGATAGCAATATATTGCCAGAAAACAGACAAAACTGTTATGCAGATATAATGACTGATATGGTACAACAAACTTTCTGTATAGAAGTGACATCCAGACTGATGGACTGGAAGTGCATTGTACGGGGAAAATCATTATCTCAGTTTACCTCCACAGAATTATTAAATCTCTTTTGAGGCAAGGGCTGGCATGGAATACACGTTCAACAACCCCTAAAGATTTGACCCTTCATCTGAATGTTACAGTTTGTATTTTATTTGTGTTCCATCACAATAACCTAACTCATCCTGGAGCCGACTTCTATTTATTCACTATGTCTGTAAAACTACTATGTCAGTGATGGGCAATCTCAAGATTCTGTTAAGATCCCTACACAGCCTTCCATCCCATGTCCTAAATCTCATTTTCTTCCCAGACAACTTACTAGTATCAGAAAAAAGATCATTAACTATTCATTGGTCTGCCTAATCTTGATCAAGTTTCTGCACTTGATGTGTTTTGTGCAAAGCTCCACTATCTATACAGTTATATTCTTTTCCCTTCTTTTCACACTACTTCTAACATTTTCATTCTAACCCTTCAGTATATTTTGACTTGAGATTTTGAAGATCTTCCATACGTGATTGTTTACGTTTTAAACAAATTCTATCCACAAATTTAGAGTTTTATTGTGTTTGGGCCTTCATATTTGTCAGTTGCAGTTGTTAGTGGCTTATTTAAACTTGCATATGAAAGGTGATGAAATACTAATATCAGGCGTTCATGCTAGATAAAAGCAGTCATGCTTTAAAGCAAGATTTCACTATACATTTACTTCCTTTAAATATTTGAGAGCAAATTATGAACTAAACATATATGCAAGTAAATTTCAGTTATTAAAACTGTAGCATAGTCTGTTACAATCTACTAAAAAAATATATATAGAAGCAATAAATGATTGGATAAAAGTTCATTTGGTCAATAAGAAAGCAATTTCTAACCTTCTAAGCAGAAGAATAACACATAATCTTTCTGCTATATTTAAAACTTCCTAATCACTGTGTCACAAATTACATTTCAGTTCACTGTGCAATATACTGCTTTTTCAAATCATATTTCAGTAAAATACAACATAAATATACATTCCATTTTATTTTCTGATTGGAGGTTGTCACTAATTTTTCCTTTTTCCTATGTCTTTAACTAACATCAATGGGGGTCATGTTCCCTTTTTAATCATATCAGTAGTGCAAACTGAATATGTATTAGACTGATCAGAAATCACTTTGGAAATATGTAGTGTTTAAGATAAATTTAAAGCATGATCCACACAACATGCAATACAAAGCACTCAACAAATATTCTGCTACAATCATGAGGACCTGTCAAGAAAGGGTCAGCTTGCCAACAGCACAAAACTAAAAGAAAGAAGAGACTGATACAGAGCTGAATAACGTCAAGCTTAGCCAGGACCAGAGCTCAAATAATACTTGTAAAATATATCATGGACAGATGGCCTTAACAAATAATATGATGGTAAAAAGAAATAGTATATCTAATTCAAGCAATGAACGTATACCATCGAATACTATATTGGCAGCAAAAATGGTCAAGAAGAATAATTAAGAAAATAACATATCTATATGTATGATACAAGGAGTATGTGATGTATTTTCCACAAGAGGACTCCTTTCAGCACCCAAAAACAGCTTCACATATCACAGTGTACCAAGTGCTGTTCACAACTAATCTCAAAGGAAATTACTTTGGCTTGATAAATATTAGACCAAAATATTTTCATGGAGTTCAGTTGAGAATAAAATAAATATAAAGCATAATAATGTAATCATGCATTCCCAAAAAGGTTCACAGTGTTAGAGTAACTTGTACTGTGACTACTTGCCTTGTAAAAAACTGAACTTACATCATACCTACTGAAGGCCTCATCATATCCTGTCTTGTGGCTAAGCGTCTACATGTCATGTGTAGATGGGGGAATTAGAACACTAACAATAGAACAAAAATTATGTAGAAAATCCTGATCTACATAAAAATGTCAAGCACAAAAAAAAAATCTACAAGTTGAGGAGAACCTTTGAGAGTAAAACAGAATGCAAAATTCTCATAAATATATAAATTAATACTTACATTATAACTTTAAAATATGCATCACAATATGTAAGAGGGTATTGCATTCCTCTGAAATGGGATGTTACAGTCTGATGCTCACACAACACTTGAGGCACCAGAAACAACCAGTGGTAAGGTATTTTCATCATTAGCACAAAATTACCCATAAACTTTGAATTATAATCTACTGAGTCATTAGAATTCTATAACTTATCAGTCACTTCAGCACTCTGGAAAAAAATCTGAAAAACAAGGAAAGAAAAATGCATAAGGATGTCCTACCTCTCTTGATGCGGTCACATGTATTGTACTGAGAGTTGGGGACAGGAGGCAGCTTGCGGTTGGGTGGGGGAATGTAACCAAGTTCCTCCCTGAAGCCTGGGTGACGCTTATCCATGGTTGAGGGTGGGGGCATGCTGGCATTGTACTGGTACTGCTGGTACACTTCCTCTGTTAAATGGTAATCCAAGTTATTCTTCATATTCATAAAACTTTATTAATTTATTTCATAGAGTGGTTACAATACATATCTATTTGTTAGACTGAATGAATCTGAAACTATTCTTCATATAAAGCATTATAACATCTTCAATATGAACAAATATGAAAATCTCCATCAATAAAGTATTCATGATACAATATTTTTTTTTACTGTCTACAGTCTACTTAATGGTGTATCTTTGCTTGTAAGTGATAGTGTAACAGCAATAAAATGATTAGCATATATACAGTTAAAGTTCATTCATCTGAATTCCATTGGTCAGAAAGCCACAACAGTAAGGGTTTTTAAGGCAGGAAACTATAATCTGAAAAAAAAAAAAAAATAAATAAATAAATAAAAAATAAATAAATAAATAAATAAATAAATAAATAAAAATAAATAAATAAATAAACAGTAGGTACAGCTTTATACAATACTCTTTTTTATCCAAAGACAATATGAGGTGTTGAGAATAAAAAAGGACAAACTCACCACAAGTAAGTTTTGAAAAAATCCATTTCTAAATGTGCCAAGGCCAGGGAATCCAGTTTTGACTTGCCTTTTCTTACCCAGCTCTTTTCACAGACAAAATGGCAAATTCAACATCTCTTGGCATAGCAGAAAGGAGAGTGCAAATGCTAGTACCTAAAATCCTGTTTTCTTTTGGTGGTGAGTTCGCCCTTTCTATTCTGAGTACCTCATATTTAGGCATAGGCAGTCTCTACAGGTGTTACAACTTCTTTTTTGTTTGTTTATGGCTCACTACATTATAACGTAGTCGTTCATTCCCAGAAACTATTAGAAATTTATCTATGAAAAATATTAATGCAAAGATGATCTGGAGCACAAGATAAAATAAGTGGGATGGGCCGCTCTGTCCTGCTCCGTGCGACACTGCCTGAGGCCTAGCCGCCTGCTGGGTCTTCTCTACAGTGGTGATAGGGCAGGACACATCATGAACAGAACTTATAATAGATGGACAACCAAATTAACAGAGTGGCAACCCAGAAATTGCAAAGTCAGAACAGACTGAAGACCAGGTGGAGAGATGAAATTAGAGCATTTGAGAGAGCAGGATGGAGTACACTAACATCAGACAGTGGGAGGTAGAGAACATAGTGAAAAGCCTTTGTCCTGCAGTGGATTAGTAGTGGCTGAAGATGATGATGATGATGCTTCTCTCCTTGTTTAAGAAGAGAAACTTCACAAAAATCCAAACCTGATAACATTCATATATATATATATATATATATATATATATATATATATATATATATATATATATATATATATATATATATATATATATATATATATATATATATATATATATATATATATATATATATATATATATATATATCTTTTAACTACTTTATAGCTAGAATAAATACTCAAAAAAATAGTTTCACTGTTGTAATAAAAGTCCAAGGAAAACTATTAATAAAAATTATGGCACAGCCAATCAGGTTATTTGTAGAGTGGGAAGTATTATTTTATAAAGAGGAAAAGGAAAGATTCTGGGCAGATGGGATGCTCTGGGAAGAAGGACCTTGAGATACAGTTGCAGGATGGCCTTCGCCTCACCTCGCAGTCTCAAGTTTTCAATGCCATTCTTGCGGCGCGTCACAGCCACACAGACGACAACAATGCCCACAATGATGACGACGATCGTGGCAATGACAGGCACCAGGACATTGAGATCCAGCCACTTTGGCCACCAGTCAGGCAGCCAGGAAACGTGACTGTCCGGGACAGATGGTGGCAACGTGGCTGTAAACAACACAACGACATAATGCCTTTGTTTGTCTACTCAGTTTACCACTGATCTTGACAGAGGCAAATTAGAGCTTGACATGGGAGGATTTGTACAACCTTCCGTGTCACTAGCTCTTGGTAGACAACACAGTTCATGAGTGCTGCCAGTTCTGTGGCAAGCATTCATGGAAGCCATCACTGCTCACCTGGTGAAACCTTACCTGTTGTTCTGCTGAAAACCTGTTTGGATTGATGAAAGGACAGGGAAGCAGACAGCTGTGTAGAGTATCGAAGAGAGAGACAGTTGGGAGTCCATGCATGCAGGAGGAGGTGCTCATCTGCTCTTCTAAGGTGATATTCGTGGATCACCTCCCCGTATCGTCAGTTATACATTTTTTGTCATCTTTTTTTAAATTTTGATTTAAAGATGAGAAAAAATATATAGAGAAGCCAATGCAGGCCAAATTATTTCTGAGGCAGGAGGGATCCAAAATCACCAGATTTGCACCTCCATATCCTGTCTTACCTTTGATGGGGGCATTGCGACCCCTGAGATAGCAGATGATAACGATGGCCAGAACGATGACGACTACGGCTGAGACCACAGGGACGATGAGGTTTAAGTTGAGGTAGAACGGAAGGTCTCCAGCCCCGAAGGCAGGCACTTCACGAATCGGGGCAATAGTACCTGCAACACCGCATGCTCAGCAGCCCGCCACCATCCCAGCCACAGACAAGCAATCAAGGCCCATCATGTTCCCTTTAGCACCCATTGACTTCAAAGGTCTTGCCAAAACATTCTAATTTGTAAATAATGTCCTGAGCTTGGTGTACAAGCTTTCATGTCACAGGTATTAAACTTTGTGCTTGACGCTACATATCATGAAAATATAGAGAATGTACAAGCTTTTATGTAATTCTGAAGATAACATAATGCACAGGATTTACTGCCTCTGATTTTGTGCTTCAAACTGCGTATCATGGAAATACAATCATCTCTTTAGGTATGCAGATACAATCTGTAAAATTCCCAGCTTAATGTGCAACAAGTCAAAGAATTGTAAGGAAGAGTTGACAAGAACAACATTGTTACAAATGCAATTTTTATGATGCTTCTGGACAAAATAAATTAATGTTAACATGGATTTTTCTATACATTTACCTTTACTCTTACATACTTTCATACTGTGACTGATTCTCAAGTAGAATGATAAAAGTAGGAAATGAAAGATATCAGAAAGAAATTTAAATTGAACAGATTCATAATGCTCAAATTTCCCCTATAGTAAGACCTTTCAGTAAATGGAGTACGTAAGACAACTTGTGGCTATTAATGATATTAAGGCAACTGTTAAGATGCCCACAGTTACTGTTATTGTATAATAAAACATGGCTGCTTAGATTTATTTTTTCAAAAGTGAAAGTTAAGGTGCAAATCAGCCAAAATTTATATCTACCCAGATTTGAGAGCGATTGAAGAAGCGGGTGATCAGAATAAGGAAATGGGCAAGGCTCCTCGGATGTTAGGTTGAAGATGTTAGATTGGTTGGCTGCTTTACAGGTACTAATGCTCAAGGGAAAACATTTTGCCACCAATCCAGGTCAAAAACAGCAACAGCAACTAAATTATGCCAAAAATAAATAACTTCATAAATAAATAAAAATAAAATAAATCCTCATGGCTATGATTCATGGGGAATACATGATCTAGGGAAATTTCCTCTTCAATATATGAACTGAAGCATATTATTGCTCTAATTAAACAAATCATTCTTAAAATGTTTTGCACCATTTGCAACATATCACTGACCTGTCTCTACCTGAACTGAAAATGGCACAATGTTTTATTTTCAGTTAGTCAGCACACAAACACCACAAGGAGGTGAATCAGGTAAGATTCTGAACAAACATTTGATACAATATTTGACAAACTTTGTTTAATATATGATACTTTTAATAAATACTGAGTATAGATTAAGAGCATATGTAATGTATATTTTGACTTTCTTTAATTATTTAAAGAAAATATCTTTCAATGGAGATCTTTGCTTCAAGACTCATACAACCCTGCTTTAACAATGTACATTTCAGAGAAATGTTTGTCTGTATCTGTGATGCCTTTTGACAGTGGAAAGTGGAGGTGGAAATAATGAAACTTCTTAAAATGCTTTCTGTGTGTTTTCCAAAGGAATGCTACAGTTCATATGAGTCCCATTTCTGGTGCATATTCATGGACCTTTGAACTGTATCACATCTTGCTGCCATATTCAAGTAATTGCAGTTATTAGTAATATGTCACCAATTCACATATTGGGTTGGGTTGTTTTTTTACTATCTTTCTGGAGCCTTTTTTATGCATCCAGTGATTTATCTCAAATTTGGAAAAAGCATGTAACTTAAAAAACATTGATGGCTGATAAACTAAAGAGCATTAATAAACCCTAAATTTTGAACTGTCTTAAAATATCAATGTACTTAAAAAATTTAAAAGTGAAGGAAAGCTCATGTATTATTTTTAAAAATATGCTCCATGACAGCTAAAGGCTAACGGCTTCATCCCTCACAGTTATTTACCTTCATGAGCCATTAATGAGCACAAGAAAGTGAAAGTTATTGATGTGTTTATATGACTGCAGTAATGTCTATTCTTCATCTATCCGGCTAGTCATACATACATACATACATACAAACATATATACTCATAGATGTATTGACACCTGGAATGACCTCCAATGACATAATTCAAGACAGAAATATTAATGAATTTAAAGCAAAACTGAGATTTGGAGATGGGACCCCACAAGTGTAGCTCACTTCTTGTATATCAAAACTAGGTACACACACACACACACACACACACAAAATATATATATATATATATATATATATATATATATATATATATATATATATATATATATAGATATATATATATATATATATATATATATATATATATATATATATATATATATAGACACTTTCCAATATAGTTCTTGATACCATATTTTGATCTCAATAATAGCATCTTGACACCTGAATAAGTGAAGATGCTACAGAATATGCTCTATGTTACTATTGCCCAGGTGGCTACTTTCCTGTAATTGAATAATTAGACAGAATTTAACTTCATATGGGAAGGAATGTTTCATGGAACAGTAACTGATTCACCTCCTTATAATATAGAAGGAAACAGTCAAAGCAGACAACAGGGTTATATGTAAATGTTAGTCATAATTTATGACCAGATATAATGGAGCCTGGAAGTACATTTGATTTTGTTGATCACTTAGCCGCGCTTTTGGTACGTATTTTTTAAAGATATTTGTTTAGTATATCAGAGGTAAATTGATTTCAGAATTACCTACTCACTTTGTTCACTGCATTCTCTTTAGAGTGTAGTTTAAGTGTGTGCATGTTTATGGGAATAGTATTCACAGATAATACTAATTCATCATTAAAATTTAAATATTTATGGGAAAAGTATTCAGAGATAATACAGGTAACTCTCGATTTACGCGAGTTTGGTTTACGTGTTTTTTAAATAACGTGGGGTCCAAAAATCCAAACAAATTTTTAATTTACACGTTTTTTTCACTTATACGCGATATTTTATGGAGTGGCCACCAGATATCTCACGCAACTGGACTCACACAGCGCCGTGGCCACACAGCCGACCTCAGTTCTTCCCGCGCGCCACTTGAACAACAATACAGTACCCACGCTGCCACGCTATTCAACAATAAGGGTGGGCAGGTACCGGTACCAGTACTGGTACTAACGGTACCAGGTATAAGGTACGGTACCGGTACCAGACTGCTCGGTACCTGTAACAATACTAGCCAGTCGCTCATGGTGTCCCTCATTTCTTCCTCGCACAAGTGAGGCTGAGACTGAGTGCCTGAGTGGATATTTCGGTGATATGGATATTCTCTCTCTCTCTCTCTCTCTCTCTCTCTCCCCCTCTCTCCACTGAATGAAGTGAATATTTATTTTTCGATAGAAACCTACCTCTTGTTTGATTTAGATTGTTTTTGATTTACGCGACCTCTTCAAGGACACAATACTCGCGCAAATCGAGTTACCTGTACTAATTCATCAGTTCCAAATTTAAATAAGTGAAAAGATATTGTGACTGGCAGTTTAAAAGTAGTAGAAGTAGAGCTAAATAAAGTCTTAGCATAACTATTAAATTTAAATAGCTGATCAGTGGGTCATCAGTGCACTGCTGCCCCTCACAGCCTGCTTCTCTGGCTCATTCACTGCCTTACTCTATGTATTATAACCTCAAGCAGTCAATGGCTCCCTAGCACTGGGGAATAATCAAATATATATATATATATATATATATATATATATATATATATATATATATATATATAGATATATATATATATATATATATATATATATATATATATATATATATATATATATATATATATATATATATATATATATATATATATATATATATATATATATATATATATATATATATATATATATATATATATATATATATATATATATATATATATATATATATATATATATATATATATATATATATATATATTGTGTGCATGTGGGGGCAGCTGTGAGCAGCTTGCAAAGTGCCCAGTCTGCCCTTCTCCTCCTCCCACCCTGAGTGCCGGTGCCTGGTCTATTTTGTTTCTGATCAGCATCACTTGATACGGGTTCTTTCAGCAACATCACACTAGTCACTTTTCATATGCCCTTTGTTTACAGAGAAGTAGGTATATTATAGGTTTCTCACTGATATTATACTTTACTTTTCAAAATTATCTATAATATCACAACAATGCCAAGTGACTAAGTGACCAGAACTTCCTCACACTATATCTCATCACCACAAACACTCAACTCAGGCAACGAATGCTGTTGAGAAGTTTTCAGAGCTAGAACAGTCTAACAAGAGGTCTGTAAGGATCTCTGCACATACCAAGAGGGGAGGTCAAAGCTCTCAAACACAAAACACTCACTCAGGAATACTTACAGTTTCTGCTGACCCTTCATGGGATATGTTCACCTTAAGCCCATTCTAAATTATTTAAACTTTTACCATCAGGCTATTACATTTCATGCATAGTCTTGCCATACAAAGTCATAGTAACAGCTAAGTCTATAAACAGAAATAAAATAAACAGACTTGAAAAAATAAATTATACAATATATCTGTAACAAATATTTTTACCTTGGCCATAATGAGACAAATTTTCCTTTAAGAGTCTAAAGGGGATACAGGAATCATTATAAAGATGTAAATCCAAAATTCCACAACTTCTGAGTAGTTGCTTTAACATAATAATTTACATAATTGAAAATCACACTATTCAGATTTGTAATCATGAAACTGGATACTAATAAATTCACTGAAACTATAATTTTGAAACCAGAAAAAGTCATCATAAAATTTTCTAGTAACATGTCATGATTCTATGAATCCAAAATTTCATGGCGAAACTGAAAGATCTACTGCGGCAAACAGACACATTAGCAAATCAAACAACTGGATAGTACTGTTGCATAGGTAAAGAAAAAAGTTCAAATCTTGCTATGTATAAAGGATTTTTTTCTAAATCAAATTTCAAATTTAAGAAAACAAATGTTTTATGGACTTTCAGAATAACAATTAATCAAACTGGGCAATTTTCACTTGTCCCATTTATCATTAAAATATATAACTGTGTTCCTCTGCATCAACACATACTCAAAAGAGTGAAGGGTTTGATATGTGAAGAATTTAATGCTGTTTTTTCATATGGCATCCCAAATTGGATGAAAAAAAAACTTTAAAAGACAAAACATATAAAATAATGAAGCAGGATACTGATACTGATTTCCTTCTTGTTAGATAGACAAATCAGTGATGGACAAGACTGCATTCTGCAAAGCCCTGATGAATTCATTATGTAACCAGGGCTAAATTGCTTGAATTTGTGTAATGTTTTTGACAAAAAATGCCAGAATGAATGTCGGCAAACAGTTAATGTCATTCACGATGACTTCCTCCCTTTGTTCATATACATAGAAAGCTCACTTGCTCATGTTTCATTTGGAAAACTTGGCAAAACAATAATGCAAGGATGGATTAAAGACAAAAGAAAGTAACTTACCTCCAGTAAGAGTAAGAGTTGCACATTCATATTCAGCCACAGAGGAGCCGGCATTGTTGTGGGCAGAGATACGCAGGTTGTACCAGGTGGCCGGGGTAAGCTCCATGATGGCATAATTTCCTTTTGGCTTCACCTGATTACTGGCCATTATCCACTCAGACTGGTGCCTGCAGTAAAGTTTTACTGATAGAATAATTTACATTTCACATAATTCACACAAAATTAACAAACAAGTAAACTGAATCTCAATAGCAAATCTTCTAATGGCCATTCTTTACTTGAAGAAGCTCATTAATTATACATAAAGTCTATCTAACCTTGGCTTGTATTCAACCACAAAGTAGTTCATTGGGCAGCCACCATCTTGCCAGGCATTCAGGTGCAGAGTGATGGAGGAGGAAGACACTTCAACAAAGCGGTGCACCTCAGGAACTTCAGGCTTCTTGCCTTTTGTGCGTGTGTTCAGAACTTCTGAGGGTTCACCGGTCCCAATCCTGACAAAGGGGAATTATACAATCAGAAGTGACATGGGAAGCAGAGGAAGTATGAAAAAAAAAAAAAGAAAAAAAAAAGAAAAAAGAAAAAGGAGAATGAAGAGGAGTGTACTAGTGGGAAACTGAATTTTCTTAATTATAAACATCATCTCACTGTCTGAAAACACACAGGAAACTTGATCTAGCCCAAAAAGAGGAAAATAAACTTTCTGTGATTGGGGATTGAACCTGCTACCGGCCAGAGGGCAAAGCAACTCTCAACCAGTCTGCTTAAGAGGTGCCCCAAACCAGCCAAGTGGGTTTTGGAGGTCTCTCTATGCCAGGCAGGTTACTGCAGATGGAGGAGGAGAATAAGGAAGTGAAAGAAAGGACAAGGAGATGGAAGAGAGGAAGGAGGGAAAAGAAGATGATGGTAAAAAAGTTGAGGGTGATAGAGGAGGAGAAATTGAGGGAGATGGAGGAGGTTTAACTGAGTCATTTCTCTCAAAACCACAGCTGATTACAAATAAGAGAAGCCTATTTATTTTAACTTTAGGTATTCATTTTAAATAGCAGGTCATCTTCACAAACCATAAAAAATCTGCACATTTCAGAAATACAAACCCGTTTTTTCAGGAGGCTCATATAGTTTTCTGATATGAATATTCTCCTTCAATTAAAGCTTATGTAAACACAAGCTTGAGGCTGTATAACATTCTACAGTAAAAAATATACATACTTATTGTAGGCAGAAGCATAAATCTGGTACTGGGATCCACACCACAGAGACTCAAGTGTGTAAGAGCGGACGGAGGCCGACACCTGAACACTCTCCCTGTTGCTGAACTCTGGTTTGTAGTAGATGGTGTAGCCATGGATGGGGGTCGTGTCATCAATTACGGAGGGCTTCAGCTTGACTTCAATGCTGTTTGTGGTTGTTGACAGCAGTGTAATTTCCGGAGGGTGAGGAGGAGCTGTGGTCGAAGCAAACGTAAAATTATCAGGAAGCTCGAATTTATTATTGAAAAGTAATATAAATCTAGCAAACCCTTGTTAGTCTAGTCATTTTGAGCATGCAGAGTGTGCAGTGTGTATACCCTGGATGAGCAGCTTGTGTGTGATGGTGTCTTGGCCATAGGCATTCTCCACGTGGCAAGTGTATTCGCCAGCATCATCACGAGACACTTCACGGATCAATAGGGAGCCTTCAGGGAGGAGGCGCAGGCGTTCGTTAGGGGTGAAGGGCTCTCCATGAACAGTCCACCTAAAAAAGACAGGATTCCCCACTTTAATAATTGGGTGTTTGTCATGAAAAAAGAGGCTAGCTGTAAACTCATAATTTGACCACTTAATGTATATCCATTAAAATTATGATTCACATTAGTAACATCCTCGTAATATTTAATCAGGAAAGCAGTAGTTCCCATTTCACTGAGTAGATTGTCCTCTTCCAAATTAAATGTTTCCCCTCAAGTGACATTTCTAGCTTGATCATGAGTGAGGTATTTCTGACTCCTAACCTTGGTAATGGGAAAAAGAAGTGATTTGATGATTAAATAATTTTCTTTATTGTGGTGAAGTATTTTGAGAAGAGTTCCATGTTACTACAACCTTCTAAGCCCAGCTCTTTATTTATGTGGCCTTACCAACTCCATTACAAAACCCCGTCCTCAGAGTTCAACCGCTAAAAGTTTATCACAATACACAATACATACACACACACACACAAACAAAAAAACAAACAAAAAAAAAATAATAATAATAATAAATAAATAAAAAATAAATAAATAAATAAATAAATAAAAAAGAATAACTAAAAAGATTAAATAAAACATTGAAATATCTAGAGCAAGAACCACAATGAATAACTTACCTAATTTCAGGGGGAGGAAGTCCAACAACTTGACACAGAAGTTTCACATCCTCCTTGTAGGTGGCCAAATACTCCTCATCAAAGGAAGCAATCTTAGCAGGAACTTCAAAGATAATGATGCAATGATTAGACAAGTGTATGAACAGAGGGAATGGTGGGCATTAATCACCTCTATTTCACTGCACTTACTGCCAAACACACAATATATACAGAGGTGGGCAAGTGCAGTACTTAGTGAGGTAGTGCGGTAGTACCGCATCACAAAACAAAGTACCGCACTACCGCAAATTTTTTTTAAATACCGCACTAAAAAATCCTGCTGTAATTTTTTGCGGTACTTTGATGTTTTCAAAATACTCCTAGCTTCAATGACAACAAAGTTATTCATGTTTCACCTTTCCAAAACTTTGGAAGCGATTTCTGAAGTTTTAAAAATTGGTGCTTGGGACACTTCTCCACGCGGGGCCTCACATATAACATTAATAAACTTTCATAGCATACACTACAACTTGAAAATTCCACATCTCCGCTACCTTTGTTAGACAGCTTAAGGTGCACCAACTCGGACATTTCTCCTTCCCCGACGGTGGTGGAGGCAGTGACCCAGAACACATAAGCATCTCGGCGTTTCAGTCCACTTGCCTCGTAGTTAAGTTGAGATGGGAGCAGCTTCTGCTGAGTGGCCTGTGAACAGAATATTGCACAGTACATTAAAATAAAATCATTTAGTGATGACAATATACAGTAGGAACTAAATTATTTTCAGCTCAAATTTGGAAGTAGGGAGGTACAAAGTTCAATTTATTTCTCACTCTTATCCATGCTAAATAGCAGGCAGGAAACATCATTCATTATGGAAACCTCCCTCAATGCAAAGGTGACACCTGCATGGAAACTGGTTCTCTTCAAAGTAACTGCATCAAAAAGCCAGAGGCTACTGCTTACCAATAGTTTGCATGAGGCCCTTAATTTTGGAAGTCAAGGAGGAAAAAGTTAGAGTAAAGAACTTATCTCATTTCTACACCGAAAGGTCTGTCTTGAGATGAGATACAATGCATGTTAAGGGTCTGGGATTCTTGAACTTGCTGACCTTGTGGTTACCAATGTGGATGTGTGGGGTTTACGGAAAACAAATGAGAAGTAAAACGTTCATTACAAGTCCTCACCTCAGTATCACTCTTGCCATGTTCCTTGTAGTAAACAGTGTACTGTGTGATGATACCGTTGGGTCGCTCGGGAGGGAGCCAGGACACAAGGATGGAGTCGGCAGACATGACCAAAGCCTTGACGGAAGTGGGTGCCTCAGGGACTGCAATGTTTGCAAATATTGGATCAAATGTCCACTGTGGTGTGATTAACTTACTCAAATTTATAATAATAGAAGTTTATTGTACTTGAATATCCATTAGTGCATGACTGCTTTCATCCTTGAAGTAATACATCTTGATCAAACATTTTTCAGCCTACATCAGAAGATACAGATTGGAAGTGTATATCTTGCATGTCCCACAAATTACCACATAATCTTTATTTAATGAAACTGTTCTTGGTAAGCTGTTCATAAAGCAAGCTTTCTAAAATCTGCAGGTCTGATGGCACTTACTGTCTTGATCAGTCTGGCAATGAATTGGCTGTGAGCGAACCCCCTCGCCGCCGGAGGTGTGTGCCAGAACCTGGAGGCTGTAGTTGGTGTACTTCTGAAGGCCATGGAGATGGGTCTCAGTGGAGGAAGTGATCTTGATATCCTTGCTTTCCTCATCTGTAGGGTGAAAAAATATCATTATTAAGCTCATGTATCACATACATGAATAAAGAAAACACGATCAAGGAAACCAGACTTGATTATGTGACTAAAAATAAGCAATCTTAATGAAAATTATAGGGTGTAATCCTACTTCCCAGAATCACAAGATATGACATCATTCTGAAAGGTAAACGATCAATGCTGATATATGATCTACTGAATTAAATGATGTTAAAGGCACCACTTACCATACCATACGTCTGAGGGTCCATAGAACACCTTGTATCCCTTGATAACTCCCTGAACAGTTTCCAATGGAGGAGATGACCAGGACACACGGATGGTCTGGGAGGTGAGGGTGGTGCAAGTCACATCCTGAGGGGGCTGCTGGGGGGTGCCTTCAGCGGTGTAGGCGTGGAACTCATCAGTCTTGGGTCCTTGTCCAATTTTGTTGAAGGCAGAAACAACGACAGCATATTCAGTGTACACACTGTGAAAAGGAAATACAATTAAAGATAAAAAAATATAATCTCATTCCAGAAAGAAGTTATCTTTGTTTTCTGTTGTTATACATTTACTACATTAGAATATACATATACATTCAGAATCTAAAGTTCATTCACTTCACTGACCAATTTAATATGGTGCCACAAGGAGGGATGCCAATGTAGCAAAGCCCAGGAAACCAACTAATTTATGATGACCATTCCTCTGAGGGTAAACAAATTCTGAAACTTACTTGAGCTTAGTAATAACTAGATGATGCTCCTTGCCCATCTCCTTGCTGAACTCAACAGTCTCAAAAACATAGGAACTGTTTGATGAAGCCAGACGGTATCCAACTTGATATCCCTGAATGTCTCCGTTCCACTCTTCCCTAAGGGGTGGTTTCCAGGTCACGCGGAGTGAGTTCTGATCCACAGCAGTTACTTTAAGGTCACGAGGAGGTCCACTGGGAGCTGTTATTAGGAGGAGGGAGTTGTTTCACAGGAGGTATCACAATGGATACAATGGTATCAGCCAAAATTTAACATTGACCTTTGTGAAGACGATTAGTAATATATGGAATCTGTGATGTATAATTTTTTTTTATTATAACTACAGGAAAAGCATGCTATTTGACAGAGTTGTGCTCCATAGAAAATGGTCATATAACAGAATTGTTGAATAACCCTGAGATGTGAGGCAGACACTAGCGTCAAGCCAAAAGGTGCCTTGTAGCTTAATGCCTTTGGAGTCCTTATCTGCATCTTGGGTCTGGGCAATGAATCACAGAACGCAATACTGTCATATAGATAAAACTTACAAAAATAGCTCCTTATTCATCAGGAGAAAATATTACATCAATGTTGCTGAATAGCATAAATGTATGACAAATGGAAGGTTCACATTAGTTTGTCTGAATGCAGTAAAGTTAAGCCAAACACACAGGAAGAAGATAAGCTGCTTTATTTCCTCATTTCATAATTAAGAAAGGAGAACTCCTAATAACTCTGTTTCTTGTAAAGTGATGCACTGAGGGGCAGACCTTGAAAATGAGTAACCCTGGCTTATTTTTCTTTGCCAGAAGTAGACATCTAAAACAGTTTACACTCTGAGACCAGTTATTTTAGTTAAAAGTTGTACTCACCTTCTTCTGCAGTAATGATGGTGACAGTGTCGGAGGGCTCAGAGTCACCAATCTCATTCCTGGCAACAATGCGGAGGTGGTAGGTGGTTGCCGGGCGCAGGTCCAGGACGCCAGCCATGTTTTGCTCGCCAGGTACCATCATGCGCTCACTATCAGTGTCCCAGTTACCTAAATAATTGATTATGTAATAATTCTGTAAATGTAATGGCATAACAGTCATTACCTTGAACTAAGGGTTATGGAGTCCAAATTTTCACATCTGGCTATTTTCCAAGTACTGTACAGGAAAATTTGAACATATGAGTTGATGTAGTGTACTATATTGGCCAATATTATTTTAATTGTGAATCAATCTATGTATTGTCTAGCACATAATTTGAACCTGAACTCAGATGATGGATTCAACATGACATTTTGATGTTGATGCATGCTGTGTTTTAGATACACAGCTGTGGGGTGCCTATTACTTAAACTCAACTTCTTGTGTCCTTGGAGCTATGTTCCTGGTAGGCATGACTTACAACACAATGTGCAACATGGAGACATTCTTAATCTTCAGGTTTCAGGGATAACTGTCACTGATAATTCTTAATTACTTTAAACAATAAAGATTAAATATTATTAGATTCATGATGGGTTTAATTCTTATAAGATTGTCCTTTAATCAGCTGAGTTCACAGAGTCTGACTGAACAGTTTTCTTAGCAAATATTTTGAATACATACGTCTGCTGAGTTTGTATTCCACAATGTATCGAGTGACAGGAGAGTTTCCATCGTAGGGGCGGGTCCATGAGAGTTCAACTGAGCGGCCACTCTTGTCAAGGACCTTCAGGCTGCTAGGCTGTTCAGGGCGTTCTGTTCACAGAATATAAACATATAGGCATCATAATCTATATACAGCAGTACACAAGCTAAGTTCTTATCTATATCTATCTATATAAGATTTACATATATTTGCAAGATCTTCAAATTCAGGGGAATTCTATGCATCAGTAAGTTTGTTGTGAAACACAAAAGAAAAAGGTAAAAAAATGTCCTATTATTTTCCTACAATGACTGAAGACTTCATTAGTCCTTGCACTTGAGCAGAGAAAAACAAACCCTGAATAATAAGGTTGATGTTGGTGTCAGCACTTCCAAAAGCATTAGTTGCGACGCAGGTGTACACAGCGGAGTCTGTCCGATCAGTTGTCTTGATGCTCAGGCTGCTGTGAACACTGCCACCTCTCATCTCTTCACGGATAGTGTACCTTAAAAAGAAAAAAGAAATTAATAAATTACAATCACGGTAAAAGTGAGCAAAAGAAATTCATTACATGGCTAATATGAAGCTAAACTAGGAAAACAAATGAAACACTAGTGGTGGTGATTATGGTAATGCTAACAATCACCTATTTCTTTGCAGATAAAATTTATTTAAGAGATTTTTCAGTAGAGATTAGTGAAGCAGGAAAAGTCACCTTGGTTCAGTTGCCTGGTCAATGCTGTGCTTGTTCTTGCTCCACAAAATGCCAATAGGTGTCTCTCCCTCGGCCTCACACTCCAAGACGGCATCTTCTTCTCGGCTGGCAGTCTGGTTGCGGTACTGAATCTTGAACTGAGGTGGAGCTGCAAAGTAGGTCGAGTTGAAAGCATTTAGCAATCATACAATATTTCCTTGTCTTATAAGAAGCTAAAAATCTAATGAAGATTGACAATTATTGTACATCCATTATACTGCTGAAAAATATCCCACTGATCAGTATTGCTGACCTTGAACGCGCACATAGATGACAGTAGAGAGGCCAGCACCAATGCCATTGTTGGCCTCGCACAAATAATAGCCTTCATGGGACTTCTGGATGTTAACAATCTGAAGGGTGCCATCATCAGTTACCCTCACATTG
This sequence comes from Eriocheir sinensis, assembly GCF_024679095.1. Classification (NCBI taxonomy): domain Eukaryota; kingdom Metazoa; phylum Arthropoda; class Malacostraca; order Decapoda; family Varunidae; genus Eriocheir; species Eriocheir sinensis. Next base: position 4,643,760 of record NC_066564.1, read on the forward strand.
GGGTTGCTCACAGCAAGGTCACGGTAATCCCCGGGTGTGGTTCCTGGTGGTGAATATCAATTATTAAGAAAAATATGAAATGGTAACTATGTTATATTCCAAGGAAGTTGCCTTTATAAGATTTTTTATTATAAAGAATATTTCACATAATATTGAAGAAAATGTAGAAATGGTCCGGTTGTTGATAACATCTTGTGTATACTTTTACATGCTGGTGCCGACATACCTGCAGCCTTCTTCCATCCAAGACTTGGTCGGGGAAAGCCATCAGCTTTGCATTCAAGGCGAGCATCACTTCCCAGGGCAAAAGCCTTGTCAGTGGGTTCAACAATCCAGCGAGGAGGTACTGTTGTAGTGGCACAAAAAACATTAGAATATGCACTTCATAATAACAAGCAACATTTTTGAGTAATTTAACACATTTCTTATATTTTTACTAAGAAATTGTCAAATTACTGAAAAGTTGTTCTTTTTCAGGGGCTGTTATGATACTTGTGTAATATTTCAGTATTTTCAATAATTTAGAATATTTCAATATATCACAATATTACACAAAACTATTTCAAATATATCAACAGACACTTAAAACTACACTACTCTAACTAAATGCAATTACTTGGCATGCAGCAACAAACACAAAAGGAAATTAAAAAGAAACGGTTCAGTCCCTGCAGTTAGTAATTCCCACAAGCTGAGTTTGCAGTGAGGAGTTTAGTAAGGAAACAAACAGGGCAGAGGGTGAGAACACATTCTGAGGCCAGGAAAGGTGAGGGAGGTATTTACATACAATGAGGGAAAAAGGAAACTAAGCACTGCTAAAAAAACTTTGATGATGGAGGCAGGAAAGGGAGGGAGGAAAAACATGATGGAAAAGACTGTTGGGATGACTTTGGTCTCCTCAGATTTATGGGAATCATCACAGGTATGAACAACTCAAATTAAGGATCTGTGTCTTGACTCATTTGGCTCTGGAATTCTCTTGAAGGCAAAGTATTTAAGTGCAGTTGATATTTGGCTTTCCGGGGATGGTTTTGAGATTATTCACTGGGTTTTTAGAGGACAATCTTAAATACTTATAGATTAATAAAATAAAGGCAAATATCCATCTAAGGTTTCAATTGTTTCTAATCTGGTATAACTTGTGAAAAAGACATATTTCTATATTTGTAACAAAAAATTTACAGTGGCTGAATCTGAATCAAGACAACAGCAGGAGGAAGACTATACAGCTGACATTATGCACCATCTCTTCATGCTACTTTACTCTCATGCAGATCAATTGTTAACTCATCAATAATGGAAATAAGGGAAAAAAAGACTCATCTGATAGCTAAAAGAAAAATATAATAATGTGGTAAGGGATAAGGAATAGGATTAGGTTATGTATTTCATGAGATTCTCCCTGTTCCTTCATTTCTTTTGTATAAGCAATGATTACCTTTGATTGGTACAGCCAATTTGTTTTGAAAAATTGGAGGTAGCGGACACCCTCACATATATTTCTAGAGACCTCTATTGTTTTTTATCTTTTTTCAAGTGTTAGTACTGACACAAATCCAGCCAGTTATATGAGCACTGAAAATAAGCTATAAACTGCAACACTGTCAATGATAAAATCCACAAAAACACAACAGGCAACTAAGTGTCGAGAAAGAAAGCACAGGATCACACCTGGAAACCACTCAAACTATAAATATATATAAAAAAAAACAGCTCTGCAGAATCAAGGAGAGTAAACCTTCCAGACAACACAAGAGACTCCCCCAAACAAAATAAGGTTGCAACTATTCTCGGTTGCAACAAGAAAATAAGAACAATTGCCACTATGTATTTAATATAGAAAAATTTCTTCAAAGTATGGAGTTGTCTCAAGGCCTTCATTATCTACGACAATTTCATTTCATATAAAATCATTAAAGCAAATTCTTTAATGCATCTTCATTCACCTATCTTTGCAAACACATGTAAGTCTCATAGAGTGACCGGATGTGCTCCATGACAACCCTTTACATTTATACGATGGTTGTTCTACGGTTGTTATTACAGTTCATATATTTGTCAGCTGTGTTTGGATATTGGATACTTACTGTTCATGTACTTGTTTACTTATATTGTGAGACAGTATCTGCTCTAGATTTGTCAAACCATTGTTACTGGCAATGGATTATTTTCCATAATTTATCTAAAGTCATGTTTTCTGGAAATCTTGGATACCAGTCACATTAGAAAAAAAAAAAAAGAAAAAAAAAAACTATAAAACTATAGCACAAATCTCAAAACTATGAACATTATGCTTGGTGTTAATCCTGCAGTAAAAGCTGCAGTGAGTTGTGCAGGAGGTAGTTAAGATCTGACTGACCAACACGAGGCAGTCGGCCTGCTATTGAATTCAGCCTTATCCTCCTCAATTTGAAGCATGCAGAGCTATAGGATTACTGTACTTAGTGAACAAATAATAAGATTACTGTTTGCATGTAAAATGATTAATGGTATAATATTTACATGAAACTGGAAACCTCATTTTAAATTAGCAAATTATATTTAAATAATTCAATACTTGATTTGAAAAATAGAGCATCACTGAATACCTTAGGACAACTCCAAACTATAATACATTATATGCCTGGGATCAGCCAAGATGAAGTACAGCTAAGTGTTAGTGTGAAGCTGGGACAGACAGATGAGCATTGAGCTGCGTGGCCCTCGATACAAACTTTCGAAGCTTTGGTATTTCGGGTCAGGTACATTTTGATTGGATTCTTTAATGTTTTGACAAATTTACCACTAATGATAAATGGTATGATATATCATTTGAAAATACGATATACAGAGATATCAGAACGTAATAGAAAATGTTAATGAAATGTGCAACTATTAACCTTTTTATAAGGCAATGGAATTTATATTATTAAGAACAATATTGAAAGCAAATTCTTTCTTTTATGGAAAAGTAAGAAACTACAAAATATCTTGGATACTCTTTATACAGCTCAAACCATTGCCAAGTTATGAATTCTTACTATTATTGTATTCTTACAATTATTTGTGTTACTGTAATTCTTTCTTTGTAAATTATTGAAAGACTGTTCCACAAAGCTCAAGCCAAAGGGAAAGCACAGACATCTCTCCTACCCTGGACAGATAATCCAGCTGCAAAGGAGACGCTTCCAGCACGATTTTGTGCAAGACAACTATAGTCGCCACTATGAAGCCACGAAACACTGGAAATTGTCAATATAGAGGTTCTGTAGCCAAAGAGCCGAGTATTTGTGCCCATAGGAAGGTCACTGGCACCATTGTAGTGCCAGGAGATGTTCAAGGGAGCATCTCCCGTTGCCACCACGCAGACTACTTGGGCAAAATCACCTTCAAGTACCGCACTCTCGGGGAATTTAAAAGGCACAATTTCCGGTGGCACTGGAAAGGTATGAGGATGGAAATGAAGTCCTATCTAAATAAAAATGCAATACCAGGAAGAATGTGTTAAATCATAAGGAGTCATCCCGGATGACTGATGAATAATAATAAATAAAGAGTATGTGTATGCAAATGATGTGAAAGTAATTTATAATGATATCTTTATTGTTGCTGAAAAAGCAGGCAGTAGGAGACAGAATAATGAGTGATTATTTTGCCTCAGCTACTGTTAAGGAATTAGTAATATATAAAATTTAATCAATAAAAGATATGAATTGATAGAACAGCTGCAAGCAAGCTATACAGCAAGCAAAAGCAGGAGAGCAGATACACAGTGCTAACTTGTCTCCATTTCCACCACAAAATGAGTAAAGTAGAAAACTATCAACCTTCAACATGAGGTGGCAAGGAAGGAAGCCCCCAGGGAAGCTAGAAGCAGATTAAATTAATGTTTACCTAAAACTGAAGCTGATACAAATACAAAGGCATTAGTTTCATTATTCTGAGTCATCATTAAATAAACAAGAATAGAGGCCTTCAAAGTTAGATGATGGGTAAATAATCTGTGTCTGGCTTTCATGTGTGCTTTCTTTACTTTTCTAATTATTTATGTTCTAAGAAAATTATGTCTACAAGTCAATAATCATTACTCAAAATATGCCTCTATATGGTGTTAAAAAATGCCTACCGTGGGAAAACAGACCGCTTCCTCCCTAACATCTATTGGGAGGGAAATTTCCTAACCAGTGAATTTACTACCAGTGATAAAAAAGCACATCACTTAATAATGTTTCATTTTATGTAACAAAATTTTGTCATAACTATTAGCAGGGGTAATTAATAACCCTTGCTGTATCATCATCTCTAACCAGGTCGTTTAACAGCATTACAATAGATCACTTTGTATAATATTCATGAGTGAGACTGGCAGTAATCAGATACTCAAGTTATTGGAGAGAAAATACAAGCAGGAAGTGGCATAACATGGAAGAAAATTAGTAACAAGGAACAAGGAGAGGGAAAACATTCATGATAATACCCCATTTGATTAATGATCCACCACCAAACTATCACCCAAATTTTGTGCACCAGAGTAGCAATCTCAAGGCTCTGAATATTGGAGCCTGAGGACACCCTTTCCATACAGCCACCCCTGTGCCTTTATCAAAAACAATGAGTGACCAAAGGTGTCTGATGATTACATATTGGTCATTGACTGCTTTATGGCAATACACTGAATGCACAACTGTACCATTAACAACCAGTGTGGCTGAGACTCGCTCCTCCCCAGCTCGGTTGGAGGCAAAGCAGGTGTAAATTCCCTTGTGTATTCCACGCACTGGATCCAGGGTCAAAATGCTAGACTTTCCAAAATAATCTAGCTGAATGCCATCACCAGACTGAAGGATTTTGTCATTGAAGACCCATGTAAAGTTAACTGGACGGTCGCCTTTCTGTAGTACACAGTTACCTTGCACAAAATCACCCTCGTAAAAGTCTGATTCACCAAAGTCAAGTGGGATCAAGTGTGGACGTTCTGGAAAAGGAAGAATTCATTTTTCCTTTCACTTTGCAAGAATACAACGAGAAAAAGATTATACTCAGGATCATACTCAACTTGGGGTATTGACCATGAAGGCCATTAAGTATATAGTATACTGTACAGCAGAAGCTCACCACTAAACACATGAGTAAAAGCTTATGTATGAGCATTCTACAGATATCTATGGACATTTTCAAAATAATCTGGGGACATTTGTATTTTACTCTCAATAAAATATTGTGCTATGTCTAATGTATTTTCCAATCTTTTAGTAACTGTTTGAAATGTCAAACTGAAGGCTACACTATTCTGATGATGGCAAACTGTAATCTTGTTGATTACCAAAAGACCTGTGATATTCTTGAAAGTCAAGCAAAATATTTTTACTGCATGCTTCAATGCCATGAATAAGCATTCATATCTGTAAATAGGAGATCATTTATCAAATGAAAACCTATTAATTCTACGGTATGTGCCCCGGGAATCACATGCCAAAACATGAAATTAAATTGTGTAGTGCTTTGTGTATATGGAGTCATCATCAAAGGCTCCTGATATCATGTCTATCAGCAAGATGGAAGTTGATCTCCATCAGTCTGATTTCCATTAGTCGCATTATAAACAGAGAAGTTACATTATCTAGAGGTTATTCCGGTATTCCCTCTACACATGTGCTGTGTTGACTACAACCTGCACCCAGAGTAGCCCTTGATAGGAAGACAGTCTTCAGATGTATCGTGCAAAAAGCTCACTGCATGAAATGTTAGAACTGTGAAACAATTAACAATATTACCATGTAATTTTTTGGAAAAAATTTCCTCAGAGCAAGGAACAGGGAGAAGAATAATACCAGTCACTCCAGGAGTCAATAAGCCATGTTACATTAGCTATAAGATTAGTACCCCATTTCCACCAGCTCCATAAACTTCCTCTGTGTACCATTGACAATTAAATCTGCTTGTACTTCAGACTTTCCAGCACTGTTCTGGGCAATGCAGACATAAGTGCCCTGATGGTGGCCCCTGACAGGGTCCAGGGTCAGGATGCTGGTCCTGACTCCAACACCCACGATCTGGGTGTCGGCCACATTGGTTAGAGACACCCCATTAAACAGCCAAGTGAAAGTGATGGGCAGGTCACCCTTCCGCACTACACAGTTAGCCTGAGCCAAATCACCCTCATAAAATTCTTCAGACCCAAATTCTATAGGTAAAGTTTGTGGTGGTTCTGCAAGATAATGAAATAGTTGGTATTAATATTTTACTAAATAATTATGCCACAATTTCCTTCTAATTTTCAACACTAAGTAAATGAGGGTACACCTACTTCAATAACAGTAAATATGGACCTAACCTAAGGTTCTCCTAATATCATCTGCAACATTTGAATTCCATATGGACTAGAAGCAAAATTACCTACCATGGACTATCAGAAGAATTTTACCCAATTCTATTTGGTGACATATGCTGGTGGAAGTTTGCAAAATTTACTACCAACTAAAAAGGAACAGGGAGAAGAGAACAGTACACGCTGAACCCTGACATGGCAGACCAGAGGTGTTAGTACCAGCACCCAAAAGAAAATATCATACACTCAACAGTATACCATTAACTATCACAGTTGCTTCTACTTGGGCAACTCCAGCATCATTAGAAGCACTACAGCTGTAGGTGCCTTGGTGATGTGCTCTCACAGGGTCAAGGATCAAGATGCTGGTGGTTCCTCTGACATAGTTAATCATTGTGTCCTCTGTTTTTACAACTTCCACGCCATTGAACAACCACTGAAATGTAACTGGTCGGTCTCCCTTTCTCATTCTACAGCTGGCCTGGGCTACATCACCCTCATAGAAAGCCTCTAAGCCAAACTCAATTGGCAATAATTCAGGAGGCTCTGTAATGAAAATGACACGACTTACTATCAAAATGAATAATACTAAAATGGTGCAGGAGGAACAGGGAGATGTAACAGTTTGTTACAAGCAGGAGAACCCATAAACCTGGCCCGTGAAAAGAATACAAGATGCCCTACACCAAAGAAGTTGAGTCATTGTACCATTAACAATTAGGTCTGCTTCCACCTCAGCTTTGCCCGCAGCATTTGTGGCACTACAACTGTATGTTCCCTGGTGATGGGCTTGGACAGGGTCTAATGTCAGAATGCTGGTCCTGCCACCCACATCAATAACATGAACGCTGTCAGTTTGGGTCACGCTGACACCATCAAACATCCAACTGAAGGTGACCGGCTGGTCTCCCTTCCTGAGCACACAGGTCACCTGAGCCAGATCTCCCTCAAAGAAGGTGGGTTCCCCAAAACTTATGGGGGTTAGCTGGGGAGGTTCTGGAAGAAAATTTATCTCCAGCATTGGATAGGCTTCTCATAAGCAATGTTATAAGGAACAGAGAGAAGCACATTTAATCATCAGGTTTGCCATAATAAAAGTTAAGTTTTATGAATGCTTTTACATTCAATAGTTTTTGGAGAGTTTGAAAAAAAATTATATAGAGTTCCTTCTTTTGAGATGATTTTAGTAGCTTGAGAACATATTTCAGTGATGGTTAAACCAGTATTCCATTATATTTGCATGGCACTGATGACTGATATTCTAAATTTCCAAACAACTGTAAAAATCTATCCCATGATACATCTAACTGCTTACAATGCTTGCTACTGAATAATGATGATTGGCAAGGAATAGTAAAATGGTGTAAGGTAGGGGTGACATTAAAATACAATTTCATGACAAGCAAGGATGTGGAGGAAGCAACAAAAAGCCACCAATATTACTATAGCTCGCAGATAATTTAATTGTATTTTACCGAGGTCCTACCATTGACTTTCAGTTTAGCAGCATACTGAGTTGTACCAGCAGCGTTTGTTACTTCACATACGTATATTCCCTGATGGTGTGCCTCCACATTATTTATAGAAAGTACACTACTTCTTGGCCCAAACTTTGCCATATTCACATCCATGGAAGGATTGAGAATAGAGCCTTGGAACCGCCAAGTGAATGTCATAGGCTGATCCCCTTTCCTGGCCAGGCAGTTTGCCTGCACTGAGTCTCCACTGTATACTTCAAAATCTCCAAAGCTCACAGGCATTATTAAGGGAGGCTCTGCAATTTGAAAAATAAAATTTTCAACTAACAATAATAATAAAAATAATAATAATAATAATAACAATAATAATAAGGTCCTCATAATCAAATGCTGATAAAGACAACATTTATTTTCCTAAATTATATTTTAAACCATGGCCACAATACTTAATTACTGCAAAACATTTTTGTTATGACCTTTAACTGTAAAATTTTGATTGCCATGCAAATAAAGAAGCAGGAAGGAAATCCGTGGCCGGTCCTGTAGCTATGCATCATGACTGCTTCAAGGGATGCAAGGTGCTGGGGTGTAATTTTGAGTGGCCGATGTTTTTTTATGTACAAAAATTTTCACAGGTATAGGTCAGGTAATAGTTCCTTTTATATATCAAGGGAATTTGTTTCTAATGACAATGCAAATAAAACTTAGAATGCACAAACAGCAAGCCTGATGCAGGAATACTGTACTTTAAGACTCAAGGTTTTGTAAATCAAACTATAATGACACTGTCACTTGGTGCTCCACTCTAAAATTTAGTTCTTTAATAACTGGCAATTTAGCCTTGAAATGTAAACCTTATATTATTCCTTTATTTATTACTTGGCTATTCATATATCTATCTAGAAGTTCTGTGTTCATCAGTGTGATATTAATGACTAAATTATTTTTTCTAAGAGATTCCTGTTGACCCTTGTGAATCAAGATAGTGCACTTAACACCACACTTATACATGTCACCATTGCATTTGCTGGTTGTTGACCAATTCATCCCAGGTTCTCTGGTTCAAGGAACACCACATGTCAGCTTCAGGTCACACTGATCATGCTCCTAATAGACCTGAACCACTTGTTCATTTTACCCTGAATGACAAGTTCCGTCTCCACCTTGTAAGCTCCAGCAGCATTAAAGGCTTCACACCCATACACTCCCTGGTGAAGGTGACTTAGAGGCTCAATGGTTAGAATACTTGTTCTCTTCCCAAAGCTATGAATCTTTCGATACTTGTCACTTCTTAATATTTTGCCATTGTAAGTCCATGTGACCATGAGGGGAAGGCTGCCTTGACTAACAACGCATGTGGCAGAGGCAATGCCTCCTTCATAGAAGTCAGTCCCACCAAAATCTAAGGGGTTGATGAATGGCGAATCTGAAGCCAAAATATGGTGAAAGTAAACAAAAGCTCAATATAAATCTGAGAAATGAAGTAAAGTATACACAATACAATGGTGATTAGCTCAAAGGTGTAAAATTATAAATTGTGTATACTTGTAAGTCATAATCACTGGTGAGAGGTAGGCTATGGAGTCATGGGAGTCATGTGACTCTTCTGGCAAGATTCCTGAGTAACATCAGTTGAAGGAGAGGGCCCAGTCAACTTCTTGTAACATAGGAGCTACACCCCTTACCACCTCTACTACAAGACATGGAATCTGAAGACATGTACCTATTCTTAATCCCCATGACTCAAGGGCAAAACCAAACATGAACACAACCGTACAATTGCAGGACCATGGAGATGGTTTTGTTAACTTTGAATTTTAACAAACCAAAATGAAATCAGTAATATACCTTCAAACATGTACAGTGCTATATACATAATTTCTGAAAACAGACATCTCTGTTCATGGCAAGTTGCAACCTATCCATTTTGATACCATTGACCAAAATGTTTCAGAAGACTGCAATACATCTGCAGCACTGAATGCAACACATTTATGCTCCCAACTCCCAAAAGTACGTTATTCACCATCTGGCATCCCCGCCCATCAAGCTATCCAACCTATATTCTAGGAACAGAATCTAACACTTTGTGGGGTCACTTCCTAGGCTCAATGGTGAGTGACACCCCATGGCTATAAACGTCCCCTTCAGCTGTCATAGGTGTGTCATCATCACTCACACAGCAAAATATGCGCGTCCTTTAGGTGCTCCATGGTGGAGTGGTTAGCACGTCTAGGTGTGAATCTGCAGGCCAGGGTTTGAAACCTGGCCCAGGCAATCAGTGCATACCCCACCCAATTGTTCATCCTCCCTTTCAGGATGGGTACCTGGAGAAACCTGGGTTAGGTACTTGTGGTAACTAGTATGTCACGCTGCCCTGTGTCCCAGGGTAATGGGTTATTTCCCACCACAGGCTCAAGGGCCAATGTTACCAAGATGAGTACTGTGGCCATGCGCAGCTATAGCATATGCCCCCAACTTTATCTTTACTCTTACTGTTCTTAGTTTCCCTTTCAAGGAAAATGCAAATTACAGGTTTTATTCTTGTTTTCAATGTTCAGATTAGTTACTGTTTAAGGAATCAGAAGCCACGTTTACTTTGCCAAATGCAACTGCCAACAGTATAATTAATTGAACAGATTTCCAAGACTGCAACCTCATGAATTTCACCCATGGTAAAGTCAAAGCAGAATACTTGAGCTAAAGCCTCCAGTCATCATTATTTGAAAAAAATATATATATAATATCAGTGTAAATAACACTACTGTCACTCATAATTGTTAAAGCAAATAGTTATAATCTCTCATTGTGATATGTCAGTCAGCATTACTCTCAGATGAAGAGGCCTGGCAGTGGTGAGATCAGTGGTGGGAGTACACCTACCACTTGTCAGGCGTGAGCAATAGCGTTCATCTTACAGGGGTATGTCAGGAGTGGCTACAGGCATTATCAGCCAACTGTAGCCACTTAAGATATAAACGACGTTTCTTTGCACAATTACGGAGTCACGAATAGAAAGAAATTTTATGAAACCAATCTCTCATACATGAATGGCTAGCACAGAGTGTATACGAGAGTACGTGGCCACACTGAAGCATGATGGCTGCTGTGTAAAGGGTCAGCAGCCACCACACTGTGGCCACTTGATCCACAACCAACAACTTCACAGATATTACTCTTATCAACCTTCCTATCAATACCACTTGATATTAAGAAAGCTGGCACCAGCAATGTCTTTCTGAGGAAATTTTGAATTGCAATAGTACATATAAACTTGGAGTACAGTTTAATATAAACACATTTACTGTGCAAAAATAAAGTTTAAGTAAAATTGTAATAGGGGTATTTCTACTTCTCTACATATATGAGAATTTGATCTATTAGGAAAAATTAGTTATTTTTCTCAATAATCCCCCGGGAATCCAACCCGACCCCCCGAGGTGCAGGCCAGACACTCTAGCGTCATGCCAAAGTGTACCCAGTGGCTTGGGTCTTTGGCGCCTTTATCCATATCTCAGGCCATTGCGTGGCTTCCCTTCTTCCATTTAGATCAATTTCTTTATGCTTTGATTTTCTCAAGTTACTCCACATCACTTTCTCTGCACTAGCGAGACGCGAGACTCCCTTCGCGGTGAGCTATCCGATTTCAAGCCTCCTTTGTGGGTAGAAACAAAGCACAGGAATGGATGCCACCAGTAGCCCCCACAGTAATGGGAGTATTTATACTCCTCAAAGCATATGAAAAATTGATCCACTCAGAAGAATAAATCTTTTTCCTAACAATATGGGACTTGAACCCTGGCCCCCACTATGCAAGGTGGATACTCTAGCATTGAGCAAAAGGGTATCCCATGGCTTAAAGCTTTTAGAGTCTTCATCTGTGTCTTGGGCCATTACAAAACAGAGCATCAACATGTTACCTCATTTATTTGACTTCAACCTTTTTGCTCAACTTCTTTTCAATACATCAAACATTAAAGTATAGTTCCTGAATCTGCACACTTATTTCATTATTTTAGTATAGGATATATACCAACGTTAAAGTGTCTAGAGTTAAAATTGCCTGTGAAAGTAAACTGTGCTGTGAGGGCAGAGAGTCAATCAGTCCATTTCAATCATTATCTATGTTGTCTTTGTTAGCAAGTTCTGCACTGCTTGTGAGAACTTGCAAGTCCCTTGCGACAACTCTCACAGACCTGCAAAGCCATGCCAGACATGGGAGAACTCACAGGGCTTGGGAGGTTTGATATGTATCCCCCAAGGTTATTTATGAATTTGTGAACACTTCCAAGCCTCTGTGAACACTCACAAAGATTTAGGAGCCTTGATAAAAATCGGCCCAAGGAAAGCCCTCCTGTGCACACAACTTAGTAGTAAATGACAAGACACAACCTGAAGGCTCTTCCCTGCCCTCAGCCAGCTTTGTGTACTCACAGATACTCACGATTTATGAACATTCACGCAACAAAAACTCACTATAACAAAGATTGTTTCCCTTCCCTTTGCTTGCTTATTAAAGACCAATAGCTTGCTTCAAAGAATATTTTTCTGTGGGCAAATTTAAACTGGCTGGGTCTTTTTCTGTGTATGAGTGTGCATGTTTGGACATATTTGTGAGGTTCAAATACTTGCTCTTTAAAAAGAAAGTATAACTCCAAATAAGACCAAATAATATTTTAGGAGCTACAAGGAATGGAAGCAAGGGCAAGGAGGATGTGAAGGGAATAAGCTAAATGATAAATTAAGCTGATATAGCAAAATGATTAACTTAAAATGGATAAGGATTTCTATAGTAGACAAGTACAGGGTATGTTTTAAACATTACTACCATGGACTGTAAGAGCGGCACTGTAGCTTGTTTCGCCAGCAAGACTGGAGACTATGCAGGTGTATGTTCCTGCATGGCCATGAGTAACATGCTCAATGCTTAAAATGCTTGATTTCCCTCCAAGCTTCACGGTTCTGACCCCCATCATATTAGATACTTCCTTCCCTTGGAAGTACCACATAATGTTCAGTGGGGGATCGCCATGAACCACATAGCACTGTAGCTGAGTGTCTTGCCCCGCCAGGAGTTCAGGCTCAAATTGAAAGGGTCTGATTTGGGGAGGCTCTGAAATTTGGCATTAAAGTTTTCAATTGCAATATTTTACCCGTCCAACATAAGTGTGAGTGCAAATCAATTTGTGTCACACAGTTCAGTTTTGTGCATCACGTGATGATGTTGATGGCAAACTTGTGAATGTCCTTCTTGAAAAATTTACTACATGTTTTGTGCACAAAAACTAATAAGTTTTATGAAAATGTCTTTCCTGGTCAAACATAATGAAATTACAGCAACATGATTTCTTTTGTAATAAAAAACGTGCCTTTGTTTTGGTCAAGCATAGCTTGCCAATTTGGCAGATGTGCAGCAACCAAACACCAAGTGACCCGAGCTAACAACACAAAACAACCGCAACAAAATGAGAGGAGAAGAGAAGAGTAGGGAAGAGAAGAGAGGAGAAGAGAGAAGAGAAGAGAAGAGAGAGAGAGAGAGAGAGAGAGAGAGAGAGAGAGAGAGAGAGAGAGAGAGAGAGAGAGAGAGAGAGAGAGAGAGAAAATCAAAGAAAGGGGGGGGAGCTTCAACAGAACGTCAGCTATGGATTATCTTAGCAAAGAAGCTGGTAAAAGTTTGCGTCTATGCCAACAACACGACTAATCACCCAAAAAGACAACAGTACTAAGAAAGACCTCAAACAGCAAGGCTCCCGGAGCAAACTGGCTTCAATGAGCTGAACTCATTTCCCATAAAAGCAGCAACAGGGCGCCTCAATGTAGAAACTTTTTATGTGTTTAAGGAAGTCTGTGTCAAGACAGTAGGACCCAGGATACTGCAGGGAAGGAACTTGGAAAATACTGCAGGAACCAAAAAAAAAAGGATGAATCATAGAATATCTACCACATTAAGGCTCATGCCTACAACAGTGATTAACATTTGATGACATTCCTCAGGACAACTACATACTTTCTCTATTACAATAGAACTCAAGCATTTCAAAATACGATATCCAAATATAGTGACACCACAATATCAACCACTTTTTCAATGTTCACCTTTACAATACAGAAATGCACATATGCATTGCATTGTAGATGTCAGTATTGTCTTTCATTATGATTTATATGTGTATGATATCTATAAATGGGAAATAAGATAAACAGAGGAATTTTTTTAAAAACCAGGGCCAAACGAAGAAGTACAAAACAAGTTATTGAGGACTGGTTGCAGTAATTCATAATTAAAGCAAAAAAAGAAGTCAGGCAGAAATTTACTAAACAAACAAAAAGAACTCTTACTGGGTAACAACAAGCAAATAATAGGAAAGGGAGGGCAAAGGAACAAAAATTCTCCAATTCACTATAAATCAGTAACAAAAATCAAAAATGCAGTTCTGTATTCAAAGTTAATGCTTAATTGATGCTGTATCATTAGGAGCATTGCTGCTGTGACATCCAGTGTTAAGCATACCATTGACCCAAAGAGTTTCTGTGTGGTTGGTCCGGCCAGCATGATTACTGGCTAGGCACGTGTAGGATCCGCGATGCTCTGAGCCCACTCTGTCAATACTTAAAATGGAGGTCCTTTCCCCCACACGCTGAGTGAAGATGCCAAGCTTAGGCCGCACCTCCTCACCATGAAGGGTCCAGCGTATGTCAATAGGAGAGTCTCCCTCTCCGACAACACAGATGACTTGAACTAAACTTCCAGCACGAATGTGTTCCTCAAAGCGGAAGGGGATGATGCGAGGCGGGACTGAGTGGAAACAAATACCACTATATGCAGCTGTTTTGCTTGTCAAAGAACATTAGGTTGCCAGTGAAGAAGAATTGTGAAGAGCAATTGTTGCTGGAGTGTTTAATGAGGACTTCATGTAGATTTCTTTTCACGTATTAATTTCAAAATGCTTGGAAGACTATGTATTAAGCATGTAGTGTTGCTACCATGAACAAACCAATAGAACCATCATAAGAATACGATAGTATTTTTTTCTTATAAAAACAAACCTACTTAGATGAGTCTTTCTTCCTTAAGATAATGCAGCTTTGATTTTCATTCAAGATGACTGAAAAACATTTTAAGACTTATTCCTCAAATTGTATGTAGCTTGGTTAAGGAGTGGTAAGTGAGGACATAAGGTTTAGTACATGTAAAGGTGGCAAAGCATAAAAAAATAACGAAAATGGTCACAAGTAATAAAAGTACAAGACATCCAGGAACTACGTAGTACCGAGAACATTAAGTGTGACACTGTGGTTTGTCTGGCCAGCACGATTTGATGCCACACAGGTGTATTCCCCCGAGTGCCTCTGTCCCACGCTGGGGATGGCAAGCATGGAGGTGCGTGGACCAACAGAACTGATATTTGTGCCCTCAAGATTGTCTGTATTCATACTAATCTTGTCCTTCAGCCAGTAAAGAGTAACTGGATCATCACCAGACAACAAGGTGCACAATATCTGGATGGACATGCCTTCAAAGTTCTCAGGAGGAATCATAAAAGGCATGATCACTGGTGCTGCTGTAAAGAAGATGCAACACCAGTAATTGAAGCACGGTCACCTCTGAGTGTGATACATATTTTCTGAGATAATATCAGCTGATTTCTCCTGGAAAGGTTTTAAAACTTGCGTCTTTCGAGGAATGGTTTGTCTGAAAACAAGGGTCGAGCTAAAATAGTTTCAGAAAGGCCATTATTGACTAAGCTACTCGGTTTGTAGGATTCACAGGTAATGTTTGGGGGTTAGTCAGTTATTGTGAGTACACGTCTATCTAAATGTTTAAGAATAATGCAAATTTCTATGCTTCTGCCCAAATCCCAAAATAAAAGGTTGTTGTTTTACTTGCATAAAGATTTCCTTCAGAGACAAACTTTTAAGAAGCCTATTAGAATCTCCTAATTCCAAACCCTTAAAACATCATAGGAAAAATAAATTAAGGTTAATTAAGCATTGCTGAAAAGAGAAGGAAAAGAAGAGAAACAAAATGTAAGGCTTTGGTTCTAGACCGATAACAAGACAGTAGAAATCATTAAGAACTGATACAAAAGAACATGCTCTTGCAGTAATCTATCAAGATATTTGAGTACAACATCAAAAACTCATCCAAAATCTTTACCATTGACCCATAGTTGGGCTGAAAACTTTTGCTGGCCAACAGGATTGAATGCTAAGCAAGTATATGTTCCTGTGTGATCTAAACCCACATCACGAAGAATCAAGAAGCTCATCTTTGAGTCAACTTTGTTGATCATGAATTTTGCAGATGAAATAATAGGAATATCATCTTTGTACCACTGGAGGGTCACAGGGTCATCCCCAGTGGTTACAGTGCAAGACACTTGTAGCAGCTGGCCTTCTTTCACCTCCGAGGGAAACTCAAAATGAAGAATTTCTGGTTTTTCTGTAGAAAAGGAGTGTGATCTTCAGACTAACTTATCAGTGTGTCTTGTGGCAAAAGGAGGAGGGGACATGAGGTGAGGACAGAGTTTAGAAATATCAAAGCAAATTAAATATGTACAATGAAAGCATGGAAACATTCTATGATTAAGTAGCTTATATACCATTAACTTTAAGAATTGCAGAATATGTTGCTCTTCCAACAGGGTTGTAAGCATGGCAATCATAGGATCCAGTGTGCTTTGCTCCTACGTCTTGAAGGACTAGGAGGCTCATCTTCGATGAAATATCATTTATCATGAACTTAGCAGAGGGGGCCAGTGGCTGGCCATCCTTGTACCACTGTACGGTGACTGGCTCGTCTCCAGTTGTTACCGTACAGGCTACCTGAAGCAGCTGGCCTTCTTGAACCTCCACAGGGAAGTTAAAAGGAAGAATTGCAGGTTTTTCTGCAGGGAAATTTTCAACATGACTCTAACATTTCTGCCTGATTGAAATATTTTTGAAGTGAAGGAATCAGGGATGATGTAAAATATGGTAAAATAAATAAGCAACTAAATAAAAATTCCACATAAGTTAAACTTGAAGCATCATACCCTTCACTTTTAGAACATCAGATACAATAGCTTCACCAATGCTGTTAAATGCATGACACGCGTAAGATCCTGAATGTTCCGATCCAACATCCTGAAGAATCAACTGACTCATCCTTGCCACTACATTGTTTACGATAAACTTTGAGGACGGGAGAAGAGGTTGATTGTCCTTGTACCATTTTAGTGACATTGGGTCATCTCCACTCAACACTGTGCATGAAACTTGCAGCAATTGGCCTGCTTGTACCTCCATGGGAAAGGTGAAAGGAAGAAGTTTTGGTTTTTCTGCAAACAAGTCAGTGTTTTCTTATTCAGAGGAGAAAAATATATTATGAAGTGCAAGTGATGAAGGCATTTTCATATCACTGTTCACTCAGATCTAAAAAATAAAATGACAGTTTGCAATGATGAACCTAGTGCTTGCTGTCACCCCTATACACATAATGCACTAACATTTAAAAATTCTAGTATAAATTCATACCAACTAGATTTTACAAGCACCTGATTACATCATTAAGAAGTAATGATAAGAACTACACTTTCAACAACATGAATACTCTGGTCTGGGTAATGACTGGCTTCTCCCCTTTTCCGTGCAGCCTGATGTGCTTGAAGGACCATGTTTGAGTGATAAGTGACTCTGATGAAAATTTATGAATGCAATAGTATGGCTTTTTCAGTTATTTCCTTTGCATACTCCAGTAGAAAATAACCAAAATCACGATAACAATAGTACTAAAACAAAAAAAGGTGAAGAATATAAACAAAATTCAGAGTGAAATATAGAGAATAAGGATGACTGAGCAGAACATTTTGACAAACTAAAAAACAGAGTAGAAATCCATTGGGAATGAATTCAGTGACAGAAGTGTGCTCAGAAACAAAAGTAAGAGAAATTAAAAGAACACATTACTGCTGAGAAAGAATGAGGCTCCTGCCGCAGAGGAAGCTCTGTTTCGCAAAAATATGATGACATGTCTTCGGTCAATGAACATGTAGATAAGGCAATGGAGGTAAGTGTACAGGAAATGGGTCAGAGCCACGACTGTAGCATTGTGTAAGGATAAAAAAGAAGGAATTTATTTTGTATCTCCGTTGCAAGCCGTTAGGTTCCGTATCTCTTGCTCTGTGTATTTACCTATTATAATTGCAATATGTATGACTGGCTACACTCATGGGGTCCCATTACTGTGTTTTGAATAATCAGACTTAAAATTCATGTAAAGTTTGGAATGCCTGACCTCCCTGCCTAGGCCATCAAACAAACAGGTCAGGCATCTGTGTGGAAAACTGTATATCTTGATATCCTCCAAGTACTTTTCTTTCTGTGTCCTTTTGTTTCTCTCCTATCCCAAACAAACAAATTTTTTATATCAATTTTGTCTACTCTCATTATCGCCCTGAGTACTACAATCACGTCACTTCTCTCTCTTTCTTCAAAAGCTGAAAACTTTCAAGTCATTCTTCATATGACTGTTATACTGGGGACCATCTTGGTTGATGCTTTTTGTATTCTTTCAATCTTCTTTATACACTACTTTTTAGTATACTTGGGTCTCATGACTGCTGCATATTCTAACCTGGATCTTAATTTCCCATGTCTGCCGCGGCCACCCCCTCGAGGGAAGTTCCTGTGAGGGAGCAGGGCGTCGGAGATATAGATAGATAGATAGATAGATTTTTATTTTCTTCATCCTCTTCTTACGAATATTGAAATGCCAATCTTCTGTTCACTTGAGTTTGTTGTTCTCTCTTACTTTATTAATGTGCTTCACAGGTGACAAATTATCCTGAACCAGCTTTCCAAGGTCTTTTCCTCTTTCTCTGTTGTGATTTCTTAACTTTTCATTGAAAAACTCGGTGACAGCCTCTTGGAGCTTTTACTCACTTTCAATAACTTTCATTCTTCGCATTGAATTTCATTTGCAACACCTGGCTACATTAGTAAACATGGTCTAAATCCTCCTGCAGTATTATACAATCCTCTTCATATTTTACTTTTCTCATGGTCTTAGCTTCACCTGCAAACAAGTTTGTATGCCTTGTCATTCCATCCAACATGTCATTTCTGTGTATCACAAATATTATGGCCACCAGCACCAAGCCTTGTGGCACCCACTCATTACTTCCCTATATCCTAACATCTTGTCTTTTATTCATAATTTCAGCTTACTTTGCCACATCCTTGTAGACCCTTTCTTCCGCTTTTAGCTTCCTGGTTCTACCCTTATGTTTCAATCTGTTATAGACACACCATTGAATCAGTTTTGGTCGGTCATTACACTTGTCCACTATGCCTCTTTCAAAATTCCTTTCTTCCTCTCTGCAGATTTTGTCATATTAATTTCTAGCTATGCTTGTAGGCCCTGTCTCCATGTCTTAATCAGTCAAACTTAGTTTTTAATCAATTTAAGCTTATGGATAGGACAATCTTCATGTCCAGGTCATTCCACAGTTTAGTGAATCTGTTTATACAATTGTTTTTCTTGATATCCATCAAGCATCTTGTATTCTTCATCTTATTTCTATGTCCTCTTGTTTCTCCCCATCTAATACATACTGAACTGCTCTCTCTCTCTCTCTCTTTTTTTTTTTTTTTTTTTTTTTTTTTGTGTGTGTGTGTGTGTGTGTGTGCAAAGAAATTAAGAAAAAATTAAAAAAAACTATTAAGAAAAAAAAAACTATTCAACTTGTTTCTTTTCATAAATTAGGTGTCAAAACAAGGCTAACACACAATCTGGGTGCTATTGTTTTCTGATGCGGAGTGAGTAAATGGTGATCCCCTCTTATCTTGTGAGTATATCTACGACATGCAGTAACTATGATTAACTCAACAAAAAAATTACACCAAAAATAGGCAAAAGTACGACATGCAAGACACTAAGTTTTAACAATTTACCCATCACTTCCAAAGATGCAGAAAATTCAGCCTGTCCGACAGGATTGAAAGCTTTGCAAGAGTATGTTCCGGAATGCTTGGAGCTTGCACTTTGTATGATCAACATGCTCATCCTCGAGGAGACTGTGTTTATCATGAGTTTTGATGATGAAATGAGGGGCAGGTCATCCTTGTACCATTGCAGTGTTATTGGGTCATCCCCTGACATGATGGTGCAAGGAACCTGAAGGGGCTGGCCCTCTTTTACCTCATTTGGGAAAAGGAAGGGCAGAAGTCCTGGCTGTTCTGTTTTAGGGAAAATGCAAGATTCTGATATCATCCCACAAACCTAAGGTCACATAATTATGTCCCTGGAAAAAATTTCATATATATATATATATATATATATATATATATATATATATATATATATATATATATATATATATATATATATATATATATATATATATATATATATATATATATATATATATATATATATATACACACACACACACACACACAGTGAGAGGCAAGGTTCTGCTAATCTGCTAACCGCTAATTAGCGAAGCTAACTTTTTCGTTAGCTGATCAGCATTTTGCTAACATTGGAAACAGTTAGCGGACCAATTACCTTCCACTAAATGTAGTTCCTAACTTTAAGTCCACTAAAAAATTCATATGAGTTTGTTCTTTTCCACTGTGGGCAGACACAGCGCCAGTTGAGCCCAAGGCGCAATAATTCCAGTGCTTCCACATTTGGGGAAATTATGCCTTAAAGTAGGGTAATTGGACAATTATTTGGGAAACTTTTTGGTATTTTAAGGTAATGCATCTTCCATATCCAAAATACTAAACCGAAGCTAAAATCCATATAAAAAGTTAGTGGTTCTAGTCTGTTCAGAGCATGAAGGCGGTTCAGGGTGGAGCTGGTATCGTTGTTTACCTCTAGCCATCCTGCCAAATCAACCTTCGTACATGCATCTCTCTCTTATTTCCCATCCATGTGCTATTTGAAAGTGATATTTTATATATCCTGTATATAGTAAAGGAAGCTACACAGTACAATGAGTGTCGATGTTTAGGATTATAACAAGGATTTGTATAAATTCTGTGACATGTGGCAGCGATTTTTTCCCATGTTGCCACGTTGTGGTGGTGGTAGTGGTGGTGGTGGTGGTGGTGGTCAGTGTGTCCCCCTAGGTCCCTCTTCTGGGTCAAGAGGGAGAGAGAGGGAGAGAGAGAGATAAACAGGTGGGTTGTGGGTGGGTAGGTGGGGAGACGGTGCTAATCTGATAATTGGCTGTCGAACTGGCAGCGCTGCACTCATGGGAATTCTGGAATCTGCCACACCTTGAACCGCCTTCATGCTCCGAACAGACTATAGCGTTAGCTTCCACTAATTTCTTTATAAGTTTAGCGGTTTAGCGTAAGCGAAGCTAACTTTTTAGTTAGTGGATTACTAGTTAGCGAAGCTAACTTTTTGGTTAGCGGTGCCCACCACTGTATATATATATATATATATATATATATATATATATATATATATATATATATATATATATATATATATATATATATATATATATATCACTCTTTCTTGTCATATTTCTTCTGAATGCGTAGTTAAGTTCAGGAAGTTAAAAAATAAATTCAGGAGAGGAAACAGTAAATCATGTTATTCTTAAGAATTGCTTCGTTTCAGTCAGTGAGTAATTACAACCTGCTCCCCAAAACTATCTCATAATTATATTACCTTAGATCCATTTACCTTGATAAACTTTAATGAATTCAAAGCTTCTGCACTCCCAAAATGCCTTTTTAAGTAATACCAAAGCATGAGTTGATATGTTCACACTTACTTCATAACCTATGAGAGTGTCAATCTATTGGTTTTACTTGGGAAAACTATAATTCTTAAAGCAACACTACGTAAAGAAGAAAACAATGTGATGTACTAACTTCACGTATGTAGAAGTAAATAAATATACTTTTCAACTGTATACTGAATGAATGTACCCGGTCAGCCAAAAGACGTGTACAAGCAAGTGGTGCGGCTGTTTTCAAAGCATGGGAAGAACGTAAATTTGGGATACCAAGTAAATATTTGAGAAAAGTTTCTTTTTACACACGTGTGAAAAGTTTGGGTATTTCTGTAAGCGAAAACAAAAATTTACAATGTCATAATTAAAAATAGTACACTGTAGTGAAGGTTAAGCGGGCAGCGTGACAAAATCTGGGTATGCTATAGTAGTGTTTTTTGGGGCTTTAAATTTTGACGTGATGACTTTTGTTTTGAGCCACTAAGTTCACACTATGAGAAGAGGGAGAATCTCATAAGATGTCTGCACCAGGGTACAGGCTGGGGGGATATATCACGATTACAGAAAACATGCAAAAAATCTGATGCATGTTACCCTGAACATTAAACTCTGCTGAGAAATTTGCACTCCCGGCAGGGTTGGAGGCTATGCAACTGTACTTTCCACTGTGTCTTGCTGCTACACTTCTCATAATGAGGAGAGACAGCTTTGATTCCACATTGGCAATTACAAAGTCTGATGATGAATGAAGTAACTGGTTGTCTTTGTACCATTTAATAGTTATAGGATCATCTCCCTTGGTCACGGCACAAGAAATCTGAATCAGCTGGCCTTCTTCCACCTCCTCTGGGATTGTGAACGGTAATATGTCTGGGACGGCTGAGGACAATAGATAATGATGGATTTTATATCAAACTTGTCTAAAGTTTCCTGAATTCTAGGTGGGCAAATGTAACAATAAACAAGAGGGAGTTATAAACCAAAAGAATGAGAACAAAGTAAACTGAATCATGCAGAAAAAGCCACTACCACATGCAAGTCTGTGCACGTTCTCTGTATGCAACTTGGGGCCTCTGACTACAATCAAACTGAGGATATTTGTACCCTTGACGTTCAGCAGAGACGAGTATTCAGAACTCCCGACAGGATTCATAGCCAGACAAGTGTATGAACCTCTGTGCTGATCATTCACTTTCCTCAGAAGTAGCAAACTAAGCTGCGTATCAACATTATTGATAATGTATTCTGACGAGGAAACAAGCGGCATGCCATCTTTGTACCACTGGAGAGTCATTGGCTCATCGCCCTCAATGACAGCACATGACACCTGAACCAGCTGACCAGCCTCCACATCCTCTCGAAAGGTGAATGGCAGAATGTGTGGTGCCACTGGCAGTGCAAAATGAGGAAAAAAGAGTGACACAATACTTAAATATTCAATGAAAGACAAGAAAAAAAAGGTTGCAGTAAGGTTCTAGTAAATGCAAGAATAAACATAAGTCAAAAAGTCAAGAAATAGGTGTTTGTCCAATATATGTTGGTAATTATGTCAGTACCCAGGTAAGGGATGGCTTTTGGAAACAAGCCAAACACCTAATTCCTCAGGTTTTCATTTAACCTGTAGAGTGCAGCATATTTTATAAACTATCCCTGTGTATCTTTCCCATATAAATTCAAGTTTCCAGCCTCCATCGTGATGCCTTGATCTACAATCTGACCAACTCTGGGAAGTGGGTCTGGACTATGTGTGGGTGTAAATCCCTCACTCAGGAATGGCCCATGCGTTGCAGCTTATGGGTCATACACTATCAAGATGTAATCCTACTTCATTGGTGCAAAAAAAGCACTTCAAATTATGAAATAGGAGAATCTCACTTTTTAACTACTGAATAGTTAATTGGAATAAACTTTGCATAACAAATTTGGTCGTATTGAAGTATATGAAGGCAGAGTAAAAAACTTAAAAATCAAGCAACATAAAATCATGCAAATAACAATAACTACTCTTAATTTATGTACCCTCAACCCTTAAGCTGGCAGATGATTCAGCCGTGCCAATGGGATTAAATGCCAAACAAGAATAAGTTCCTGTATGGTTTGCATTGGCACTGCTCAGCAAGAGTATCGACAGCTTTGAGGCTACGTTATTTATTATGAAGCTTGGAGATGACACCAGTGGGACTCCATCCTTGTACCACTGTAAGGTTATAGGGTCATCCCCCTTGGTTACTGCACATGAGACTTGAATCAGCTGCCCTTCTTCTACTTCCTCAGGGAAAGCAAAAGGCAGGATTTGGGGTTCGACTGGTGAAAACAAAAGCTTGCATCAAATATATGTTCCAAGAAAGGAGTTATCCATGACTGATGGAGGAACAATGCATGTAGCCCGAGGTCATGGAAGGAAATGCAGCCTAAACTTATATCAATAACTGTGATAATTATTCACTCTTGCTTATTTTACTGTGTTACTGAAATGATAGAAATTAGCCTTAATAATAATCTCAGGGTCTGGGAAATCTTAAGTGTGAGTTATTTAATAAGTTCAAGATCCGTATGCACTGATGATCAACTTTGTCCTGTTCTTTAAAGTTGGGCTTGACCAACCTTGCAAAGAAATGGTTGCTGCGACTACTGCCGCAGAAGAGAGCCCTTATTCAATGTACAAAATTATCTTCTGTATATGATAGTAATGGACCTATAGGGGATCATGGCCCTATGACCTTACTGTTGCAATGTGGCAGCAAAGAATGGATGGAATCTGAACATACTGCTTGTCTGATAAAAAAAGAACTACCCATTCTGTCCAGTGCTGCTCATTTAAGCACCAATGGATTTAACCACAGAGAATACCTATGAAACAGTGCCCTTAAAATTTATGGAAGGATACTGCTAACCTCCAAAATGAAACCAGGTCTTATGAAAGGTCCAAGAAAATTGTAGACCATTATAATTCCACATGTAAATCAGTGGAATAATGAAGACATTTTGCCAAATAAAACAATAAGAATATGAATTCAAGATAAGTTGATTTCTTGATGGTAAGTAATGGAGTGGTGGCAGTGTTACTTGTTAGAATAAATATCAATAAAGCATTATGACCTGTAAACTTTCAGTACCTAAGGTGATTATCATATGTGTATATGTACTTCTTAAGCTTTTAAAAACTTGTTATTTGTAACAAAAATATGATATATATTCGACTTGTGTACCCTGACTGTACATGCATAATTATATGGCTGTAAAATATGTGATATGCAGTCAACAAACCAGTGCTCACTTTGCTGCTGACATTTATATTCTTTGATTCATGAAAACCATGACAGCAATTCTGACCAAATGAAACCTGATGATCAGAATTTATGAAAATGTGTATGAGTGTATGAAATACTGCATGATTCAGCAAAGAAGAGGAAGGGAGATGACAGTGAACGATAAATAATAAAAAGTATTGGGGTATTACAAGGTTCTGGTTTTCCGGAATTCAAAACAAAACAAAATAAAACTAACACAATAAATAGGCAAGATACTGAGGTGGGGATTTACTTTAGCACAGTCTTTGCAATGTTTCATTGTGTTAACATTAAATTTCAAATTGCTATTTGAAAAAGTACTGAGCTCAAAAGTATTTTTGTTAAGAACTGCTACAGCAAATTATTGAAAACACCCTCTCTCACAGGTCTGGGTTCCAGGGTGACACATGAGGATGGTAACAAGGCCACACTTTCCTTGATTTCCCTCACGTCAACTCAGCTAAACTGTCAACTACTGTTATATAATCAGGTTATATTCAACTTGGCTCCTTCTTTGCCTGTCATTCTTCTTGGTTCTTGGACACTAAAGCAGTGCCAAGGCCACTTATATTCTTAAACAATAAGTTTGTGAATCTATGCTAAGCAGTAGATTTTAAGAACTTTCGTTTGTCCAAATCCAGTCACCAGTTTGACATTATGAGTTCAATTACTTAAGCTTCTTTAGGTTGCTCTAGAATTGTTAATTACCCTTCAGTTAAAATTTTTTAAATGAATTTGTCTTTCAGTTTCCTTGTTCCTTGTGTTTGAATTTTATATATCATTTGACTGATAATTGAATAAAAAGCACTTGCATTACAGAAAGTTACCTTTCTTTCACTCCATTTTAATATGAAATAACTTGGAAGGCATTTCAGATAACCCTTTCCATTTTTGCAAGTAAAGCTGCCTCCACCACGAAGGTGTAACAGTGAAACTCAGGGTGCTTTGTCATTGAAAACATGGACTGTGTTAAGGTAAATAATTAAATAAGTCATAAATTAGATACATAAGCCTTTCATGCAAGAAGAAAACATTACATTAGTACTATAATCCTTTCTTTACCCTTAACTCTCAGTTCCTTTTCATATCTGGCCTCCCCAACAGGATTGAAGGCTGCACATGCATATTTTCCCGAGTGTTCTGACTTAACACCTCGCAAGACCAGATTACTCAGCTTATCATCAACTTTATTTATGATGAATTTGGCTGAGGACATGAGAGGCATGTCATCCTTATACCACTGAAGGGTGATGGGGTCATCCCCCATGGCTGTGCAAGATATTTGGACCAGCTGACCCACGGTCACCTCCTTCGGGAACCAGAAGGGCAACACCTCTGGGGGCACTGAGTGTGGGGCGACATGACAAACAGTTGCAGCATCTTAAAAGTTTTCAGTGACTTATGTAAACTTATTTAACTAAAGAATGAATTACCCCCAAAATTTGCAATATTAAAGGTGCTTAATAAATATTCTGCACTACAGGACTAAACTAAAATGTTTGAAATTAGCTTTTCAACAAATTATTTTCTTCTCTTTATATTATACTTCCCTGTTTGATGTTCAAGTTGGCTGCCCATCAACTTTGTGGTAAAAACCACTTTATGAATACTGGGACAACAAAGAGAATCTACCATAATTGTTAGGATTAGAAACTTTATGGAAATATATTTAAGGCAACAATCGATCTCTTCCTAGATCATAAAGAAAAAATCAGCAGCTTGAAAATAAATAAGAAAACCAATAATGCAGTTTTGTGGAAGCAAAAGAAAAGGGTATGCATAATAAACTCAGGATGGAGAACTACAACCTTAGTCCTGGCTACATGTAATGCCTCTGCTGTGTACCTTCATTCATACATCAACTTTAGCAGGTGTAAAAATGTTATAATAATCTTAGTTTAGCAAGTTCAGATATGATGAAATGTTACCTCAAGGTTGTCGAGGCTTGCAGCCAAATATCCTACAAGCATGCATTATTTTCACAAGGTTAAAGTCTACATCTGAATGTGGGAGGACTACAAATGAAAACTGAATATAGTATGGGATAAGCAGCCATTTCAACAAGGCAAGGTAATTCACATGGAGAATGTTATACCATTGACTACAAGAACAATGGACTCCTCTGCTCGGCCAGCCTGGTTAGATGCAGCGCAAGTGTAAGTGCCAGAGTGTGACTGAGCCACCTGAGGTACAACAAGGATGGCCATGGCAGGTGTGGGGGAGGACACGGACACAGACGGATCCATGATAATCTGTCCGTCCTTGAGCCATGTGAGCAAAGGTGGTGGAGAGGATTGAGCAATGCAAGACTGTTGGAAAGTGTCACCCTCCAATACCTCCAGAGCGTCCATTAGAGGAATAATACGTGGAAGGTCTGCAAGCATAAAGGTCTTACTGGTGCTTCTGAGCAAAGTGATTTTCTTGGGGGTAGTGTTGAGTAATGACTGACATGAAAGGTGCAGATGTGAACCCTCCTGCCTACGACTTGAACTCTTTCAGGAGGAGGGCATCAGGACACCTCTCCTTCTGAAATTGATCTTTCTTTCGGCCACCTCTTTTAATTCTTTTTTGGGAGCAGCGAGTAGCGGGCTTTTTTTTTTTATTATTGTTTTCTTTTTTGTGTGCCCTTGAGCTGCCTTCTTTGTTGTAAAAAAAAAAAAAAATAAATAAATAAATAAATAATAATGAATGACACACCACTGGAAGGTTGATGCTCACACAACAGCTGTAAATAACCTGGCACTATACTGTCGATTCGCAACTTATGTGGAACTTTCCTAAGCAGTTTTAGCTATCCGCAGATAAATCTTGAGTCAGGTTTCCATCTTCATTTTTAAGATGAAAATTCATGCCCATCAGATATGTCACCCTGTGCAGACATATATCTTGCCCTCACCTAAATCATCAACGTAATGAAAGATGGCACTAGTAAGAGTGTTATTCCATACTGAAAAGACTTGGACTTTACAAACTGAATCAGCTGTGTGAAGGAAGCCATGGAGGCACTGAAACCAGTCAGTTAATTAGAATTAGGGGGCACTGATGAGTGAGTGTGTGCAAGACTTCAAGGGATTCCTGATTACTCAGATGTAAAGCACATTGTAAAAGTGGTCCAGGCAGCAAGCGGTGAAGGGCTGAGGACAAGGTTGAGCAGTAAACTGAGGAGTTAATCAAAGGAAACACAGACTCGTGACTGATGTTGAGTAAGAGGAAACAGTCAGCATGGATGACAGTGGCTGTGATGGCGGCTGTGATGAGGAACGTCTGAGTACGGCCCCTCTGGAGTGAAGCGATAATTTTTCACACACAACCTTTACGAATTAGTGTAAGAACATTTTCCAGTAGCTCAGACATAACAACAACAGCTCTCAATCATCGAGTTTATTTAGAAAATCTCAGCATCAACATCACCAGCACTCTTGCCATTAGCTCCTAGCAGTAGCCTTGAAATGCCACTTTCCTGCCCGTCCGTCCTATACTGACCTTATCGCATCTTCCGCAGTGGCATGGGAGGAGGATTAATATTCTCTCGTGACACTACACAGAAATAATGGAATGTTTGCAAAAGTTTTTTAATGTTTATATTGCTTCACTGCAGTAATTTATTATTGCTAGTGCATGCATATGAAGAGAGAATATTTACAGATGACAAAGGGGATATATGGAGTACCCATTTCTGACTATATGTGGTGTTTGGTTTCATGCCGAATCCTATGAACGCAAGCTCAAGTAAGTTGCGAATCGCCAGTATATTCACTTGACCGAAGGCTGCTGTCGGACTCCTTTGTGTAGAAGGAGGAAATGTATAATCTTAGTCTCATTCATTTGAAAAATCTTTGTGGAAACAGTAGTGGTATATGTTGACAAGTTTCTCATATTATCGGTCCCATCATGTCCATATGGCCAGGTAACTGACTTTTTCATGTTTTCTTTAAGGTTCCCCATGATGTCAAAGCCCTTATATCTTATAGTGTCATAATCAAGAAGCTGAAAGTCTTTACAGTACTGACAGAAATTGTGTTGTGTATGTGTATTCACAATATGTACAGTAAAGCTTCAATTAGGATTGCAAGTAATGTTGAAAAACAAAATACAAACTGGATGATGAAACAGAAGAAAAGGGAGGGTCTATAGGTATATGGAAGTATGTGAGACGCATTGCATACTCATTGGTCAGTAAGTTAGAACAAAACTGAATGCAAGTTGGTGAAAAGTAATTCAATAGAGTAGCCAGTACACTGTAAGGAGAAGTGCAAGACATACACAAATCATAACAGGCAGAAACCTTTAACTTTAAGCCTGGAGGATTTAGTGACTTGTCCAGCAGGATTTGAAGCCACACAAGTATACTCCCCAGCATGTTCTCTTTGGGATTGGGCAATGATGAGAAGTGACATCATGGGTGAGGGATAACTCACAGAGACGGATGGATCAGCGAGGGCTGAACCATCCTTAAGCCAGGTGATTGCGGGGTGTGGGTCAGATTGTGCCACACATGTGATTTGAAAAATGTATCCCTCAAACACCTCAGATTCTGCATTTATTGGGAGGATATGTGGAAGCTCTGCAATTTTTTTTGGCAAACAAAAGCAAAGTTATTGATTTAGTTGTGCAAATGAATAAAAAATCCTTTAATAGTAAATCCATAATTAATATAGGCTAATAGGCTAATAAAATGCTTTTAAACTATGATATTCATGACAAAGAGCTTCTCTATAATAATCTAAACACAGCTAAAGACAAATATAGATGACAGCTTTTTATACAGACATTAAATCTGTATGTAAGAATTGTCTCTTCCTCATGCTTGCTGCACAAATAAAGATTTTTTCAAATATTGTTGAATATAAGGATTTTCCATATCTTCTTAACTAATGTCTTGCTAACTAACATGTCGCTACTATCTGTGCAGTGAGTGAGCACGCATTGCCAACAGGATGTCAGAGGAGCCTTGAATAAAGCATAGGTTTACCTATGTTGTCAGAGTAGTTCTGAAGTCATGGAAAGTGGACTAAGTTTCCATGAATGTAAAACTATAGGGACAAAAATCCAAGAAAGAAAGGACAGATTCATGAAGAGAATAAATGGACAGATGACACACAGCTGCTCAACACTTTGTGATTAAGACCCATGCAGTCTGGGTTGCTTGCCATT
Organism: Eriocheir sinensis; assembly: GCF_024679095.1. Taxonomy (NCBI): domain Eukaryota; kingdom Metazoa; phylum Arthropoda; class Malacostraca; order Decapoda; family Varunidae; genus Eriocheir; species Eriocheir sinensis. The sequence continues at coordinate 4,673,728 of NC_066564.1, forward strand.
TCAGAGCTCAACATGATGCTTGATTTAGGGTTTTATAATAACTTTAATGTTGTTGCAATAGCATGTTATTGATATATCGGACTTTGTTAAACCTACATGTCATGAATACTAAAAACATAACTAAGATCCTATACTGAAGGACAAAATTTATACATTCTGAGTGATGTTATTGTATTTATGTGCTGGGAATCCATTCTCATTCATGCTATTAATGAAAGAACACGTTTCTGCTTCGCGCTTGTAAGATAAATCTAAGCCGATGTGAACATTATATAAGAGTTTAGTTGTACATACTTGCACTGAAAATTCAGTTTATGCCTTGGATTGAGAGGTTTTACCTCCTCATGCAGTGCAGGCATGGCAAAAAGTATCAGGAGGCACTGCTTGTGTCAATGAGTGACACTTCACTTAATCAATGTTACAAATAGCTTAAGAATATTTGCAACAATTACCCCGGACAATCAAAGCATCAGTATACATAGTACTGCCTGCCAAGTTGGCAGCCACACATGTGTAGTTCCCAGAGTGGCGTGGGCACAGAGGTGAGAACTTCAGCACTGAGAAGCGGTCACCCAGCTGAGTCACCGATATAAGAGGATCCACACCATCCTTAAGGCCCTTATATTCCAAGGCACTACTGCCATGACCACCAGGGCTAGATGCCACACTGCTACTTTCAGGGAGAGGGCCACAAGGACCCTCAGGCTCATGGTGCTCCCTTGGGATTTGAAACAGGTCATGGGGAGTGGAGGCCATCCTTGCAGAAGTAAATGGGCGACCATCCAAATACCAGGTGAGATCAATGGGAGAATCCCCAGCCAATATACTGCACTGGATCAAAAAGTCTGATCCTACACCGGGTTCACCAATGACAAAAGGGAAGATCTGTGGGGGAACTGTGACCCACCATCAGACAGTATCACTAAAAAGGTCACACACTTCTGTTAACAACTGTAAATCTATAAAGAACATGATTAACCAGAGGAAGGACATGATATCAATATGAAGCGATAACTTACCTTAGAAAATATGAGTTCTTTCAAACTTCACTATTTGCATAAATATAAATTGCTCTGAAAAGGAACTATGTGCATGCATACATATATTTTTCATTATTAATTAAATAAAAAGAAAACATTTGGTTTTTCAAAATGCGCGTGTGCATGCACGTGTGCGCACACACACACACACACATAATAAAAACTTAAATAACAGCTGCTCTCTTTAAATGTTCACAGGATGTCTGTGGCAAAGGAAAAAAAAATAATAAAGTAAAGGCAATGGCAAAGTCTTTCAAAGTGGTGAAAATTAAGCCTGGATAAATAATTTAATGTTAAAAATGAGATAATGTTCCAAAGAAGCTCTCATTGATTTTAGATATGTTTGTGCACAATAATGAGAAATTATATGTACATTCCAATGACCAAAGTTCAAACCAGACTTTAGCTCAGTATGAAATAAATTATTCTAATATTTGTTCTCAGTGGTTGCTGCTGATCCCAAAACATGTGCCATCAGCTTTCCAGGATGAAAATTATTGAAACCTTGAAATTTAAGAAATATCAAAATTGCTCATTGCCTTTAACCTTTTTGGTGGCTAATGATGCAGTGATAATTTACTTGCTGGCTGATTTTTCCTGTCTCTAGTTCAGTCAGTGTAGCCTACCCTAGCTCTTGAGAACTCAGCAACACATCTCCTTTACCACAGATTACTGTGTGTCATCTTAAAAATGGAAAACCTGTGAAACCAGACAGTTTATTTATGTGTACTTTTACCAGTTACCTCACAGGGGAAGAAATTTCTATACATGGCAAAGTGACATTCTTGTAACACTATTAGGGACTTTAAGGCTACAGAAACATTAATAGTTCACCTCATTTTTGAAGGCTGACCAAGACTCAAATCAGCAAGCTCACAGGTAAAAAACTCTCACAAATAAAGTAGGTACATTATGAGCTTTAATAAACGTCCCTCTCTCTCTTCTTTCTTAAGTTACCTACAGAACTGCATCATTTGCCAGCAATTAGGTGAAAATTAATCTGGATTTCCAGTATGTGGGTAAAAACTGGGTTAGTTTCTTATATAACCAGTAGCAAATGAGTCAACTTACCCATGACCTGAACATCAAGATCTCCGCGTGCAGTGTAGCCTTGGGTGTTGCGTGCAACACAGGTGTATCGGCCCTGGTCGGAGCTGCGCTCCACAGCCTCCACAATCAGGGTCCCGTTGTCGTGAGGGTGCTGGCGGCGGTTGATGGGAAGCATGCGGCCGTCTGCAAAGGAAATTTATCACATGAAATGTTGATTTTTTTTCTTATTTTGGTGAGGTACTTTAAAATATATTCTTAGTATCTAAAATCTAATTATATATTCTCTTTATGGCTGATCCTTACCATATTAAAATTCTAATATATTCATCTAAATTTACTTGTCTTTGAATACCCAACACAGGTGCAAGAATAAACACATCGTTTGATCATGAAAAGTAAAAGCTATCCCAGACCATATAGTGATATATAGTTAGTGAAGGTGGGGAATATATTGAGCGGCATGTGGCCTCAATGCTCATCTCTGACTCAAGTGCCCTTGAGGCTCTGGTGGGTAAGAATCCACTACCCTGGGAAACAAGGAAAACATGACATCTGGGTTACCACAATTTACCTTCCCCATGTTTTGCCAGGTATCCATTTATTGACCAACCCTTAAGGGAAAATAACCAGCTGGGTGCGCTGGGTGCCTACTGGCCAGGTTGACCCTGGTCCTGCAGATTCACAGCTAGGCGTGCTAACCAGTGTGTCCGGGAGGCAAAAAACACAAGACTGGTGAAACTACAGTTGTTGTCAGTAACACTTACTCTTTTCCCAAACAATTGAGTCAATTGGGTAACCAGCAACAGGGCAGTGGACAATCATGTTCTCTCCAGCAACAACTGCAACCTTGTCCATGGGTCTGAGGAGGGGGGAAGGGGCAGCATTAGGTCAATCTAGAAACTGATTCTAACAACATTGTTGTAAAAATTTCTATACATATTGATATATAAATTCAATAATGACGGGTTCTTTTCAAAACTCTCATCCTGTTAGTCTCTCTCAATAAACCAAAGATCCCCACCTGATGTAGGGGAGTCCATAAACGTTGAGCCTGGCAGCGTGCTTGACGGAGCCCACAGTGGAGGAGGCAATGCAGGCGTACTGGCCGCCATCGTTGGTGAGCACGCCGGAGATATTGAGGTGGGACACTACTTCGCCATTCACGGTCACGTACTGGCCAACTTGCATCCTAAAGAGGCCAAGAATTATATAGAAGGTTAATTACAAGATCATATAACTCTTGCTCTTAAGATAAACTGAATGTACTACCTCTTTATATTTCTCCACAATGTTACTTCTATATTTGTGACTGCTATTTTCCCATCAACTGCTCATGTGAACTTGCCAACTGATAATAAAGAGCAAAATACACAGATTCCCTTCATCATAACCCTCTTATGACTCACAAAAAATTCCTGAACAAGATATTTGATTGGTTAACCTTTCAGAGTTGGAGAGGCGAGTGCCATCAAGTTCCCAGGTGATCTCTGGAGTGGGGTTACCGGCAGCCACACACTTGAGGTACACAGATGGGCCGGGCTGCAGGGTGGAGGGCTCGAAGGTGTAGGTCAGCTGGGGTGGCTCAACTGTTAGGTGGAGAGGGGGGTTAAGATTTACTTTATGCATCCTTCCCTATCTCATTTCCTAGTTTAGTTTAGTTTACTCTATGTTTGTGGACCACACTGTCAAGTTGACGTATAAAATGTGACAATGGTATTATCTGATATAACGTAATGAAACATACTATTAAACATTAAAAACATTAATGGTCCATATTTTTCTTCTCATCTTAAAAAAAAAATAATGGATGCAGTGAAACACAGCAGAAATATAAAATACACACAACTAGTATAGGGCACAAAACACCCTAAAAAAGAGGAGAAAGCTATTTAATTCTATCAAGTCAAAACCACAATCAACTCAACCAATTGCTCTTCTGTTGCCCTATATGTTTTCTAATAGCCTTCAGCCCCAGAAAATAGAGGATAGATTCTGAGTGGAAACTTGTATAAATCTCTGAAATCCAGCTCCTAGTGATTCCCTCTCCCCTGCAGTCATCTTAACTACTCACAGCGTCCTCCAAGTTTGAGTTCAGCGGTGGCCTGAGCAGACTCCTGGTCATTCCTCACGAAGCACTGGTACATTCCCTTGTCCTCTCGGCCCACAGAGTTGATGCGAAGAACAGCCTCCTTGTGTTCTGGTCAGGGGGGAGCAGGAGTGTAAAACTTGGGAACAATTTCATGCATATTTAGTATTAGTCAAGCACCAATCTGTGAAGTGTCACTTTAGTTTTTACTCATCCCTTGGTATCTGTAAGGACTAGTTACTAAGATCCCTGCAGATATCAAAATCCAAGGATCCCCAAGTATATAAAATGAAATACTATTTGAATACAGCTTATGCACATCCTCACATGTAACCCTATACTTTAATTAACCTCTGGATCATGTATAAAACCTAATACAATGTAGATGCTGTGTAAACATAAAATACTGATGTTAGGGAATAATGACAAGACATCATCAGCCCACAGTATCACGAACGCCTTGGTGCTCTATGAAGGGTTTGGGGTATTTTTCTATATTGTCACCAGAAAATAATAGTTTCGTCAGATAGTGTCCCACGGGTGACAATCTAGAATTTTACCAAAGTTTGACTCACCGAGCAGCACGCCATCCTTGAGCCAGCTGACGGACTTGACGGGGTTGCCGCGGTAGGTGCAGGTGAAGGTGGCGGGCCGGCCAAATTCTACGGTCTGTACTTTGGGTTCCACCTGAGCACTCAGAGGGGCTACAGGAGGAAGAGCAAAGAAAGAAAAGAAGTTAGTATTAATAATTTTCAAGATGCTGTACAAACTGCAAAAAGGCGTAGGCAGCTGTAGGCTAGCTATCTTGATCTGGAGAACGCCTATGAGGAGAACAATTCATGTGGAAGTTGGGGCATGGAGGAGGACTAAAAGGCTCTTCTGGGGTGAATGAGAGGCTCCCTGAGAGACCAACAGATGAGGAGAGTGATAAAGGACAGAATGTGAGGCTGGCCGCTGGGGGGAAAGAACAAGTGGAGTTCTGCATGGCTTGGTGTTGGCGCCATAATGTTTCTGATTAATGTAAATGACATGGATGGTTGAACAGTAATGCAAGCCTGTATGGAGATGATGATGATGATGGAAATAATAACGATAATGATAATAATAATAATAATGATAGTAGGCAACAGTAAAGTCCTCAGCTGCACCCTCCCGTAGAAGGCACACATAGACATAAGCCGGACATGATGGCGTACAATGTTGCCCTAGATAACTTCAATAAGGAGGTGGCGAGGGCGAGGTGGTAGAGAAAAGGCGTTGAGGGCTTGGAGGTGAATGGCAACAACAACAACAAAAGTACCCTTCCACATATTGTTTATCATACATTTTCACCTCTTTGTATATGTTTTTTTACCATGTTTCTTTTTACTTATTGTCTGATTGAGTGAACTGCCATGGTGATTGTAAAGAAAGAGAAGTAAGAGAAGGACCGAGCGCCTTCCACAATGCCGTTTCAAATGTAAGATTCTTCTACATTTCCATCGTTTATTTTTATTTTATCTATTTATTTATTTATTTTACTGACTGGAGTGTCAACGTGAGTGCAGGATTAGATAGTTCGATGCGCCGCTTACGTCTCTTTTTCCGTATTTTCCTTTTTTTTTCTCGTTTTGCCTCGATGCTGCCCAAAGTATAATCATATAATTAGATTTTGGATGCTGCCTAAGCTAAAAATGACTCGGCTGAAAATTCCGAACCACCGGGATTTCCGAACGATTGGCCGCCAGATTATCGGACTCTTACTGCAATAGTGATAATAATGATAAAATTGCGAATAAATGGACGCTGGATTATCGGACTCTTACTGCAATAGTGATAATAATGATAAAATTGCGAATAAATGGACGCCGGATTATCGGATTCTTACTGCAATAGTGATAATAATGATAAAATAACAAGCAGCAGAGGAGGGTATCAGGACACCTCTCCTCCCGAAATTGACCCATCTTTCGGCCACTCCTTAACTCTTATAGGAGCAGTGAGTAGCGGGCTTTTTTTTTCTTCACATTTGTTACCTTTTTTTATGCCCTTGAACTGACTCTGCTGTAAATAATAATAATAATAATAATAATAATAATAATAATAATAATAATGACTCACCCGTAACGGTCAGCACAGTCTCTACACTCTCGCCGCCCACGGAGTTGTTCACCACACACAGGTACTTGCCGGAGTCCTCCACCTTGGCCTCGCGGATGATGAGGGTGCCGCCCACCTGCTTGATCCTCTCGCCGAGCTCCACGGAGGCCTTGCGTCCGGTCTCTGAAAACTTGAACCACCTAAAGGAAAAGAACAATTCACAATTAGTTTTGAAATTCTGATATGCCACAAGTTTGAGGTGTCTTTGTTTTTGTTTACATACATAGCACATAATTTTAGTTTTATTTATGCCTACTGTAGTCTGTTCACTTAAGTCTGACCCAAGCTGACAACATAAACCTAAGCGTGTTCGTAAGCACAGTGCAGATTAGAGATAAACACAAACAGAGGTTAAAGAAAACTTGGAAGCCATAACAGTAGCCAATCAGCACTCAGCTTGCAAACACGCCAAGGGTTATGTTGTCAGCTTGGGTCAGACTTAAGTTTACAGACTGTATTTGCTTTAATGAGGTGACTATGACCACTGTTCGGCTAAACATAAGCAGAAAATTTCCTCCAGATAATTACAGCAAGATTCTACAATGCTAACCAGATCTCAGTAATACCTCCTGTAGTAATTTGTTATCTTGGAGGTGGCAGAAAGTATGGTTCTAAAACATGACGAGTGAATGACTGATGAAGATAGTTCGTTACATATGAAATACCTAATATGGGTAAGCAATGCCAATGTGGAGGACGGGCGTGTAGTCTGGAGGAGGGGAAAACAGGCCAACGGTAGGGAGTAGGGAGAGGAGTAAAGGGGTGGGTGGTGGAGGGAGAGGGAAACACACTGCTGTGGAGGGGCAGGGAAGGGTAGGAAAGTATTGGAACACTGGTTGAAATAAATGATTTTCAATTAGGCAAAAGTGAAATATGTTCAGTACAGCTAATTACAAAACACCTATTAAAAACTATATACTAATCATGAATACTAAAATCAGCTAGAAAATACAATGGCTCAAACCTATGCACTATATACTCATGAAATCTAACATGGTGACCTTACTGGAAATAATGTCTAAGTCATTATTTACTTCTTCCCTGTGGATAAAACACATTATTAAAGGATGTTTCACACCGTTATGTGCTGGCCCGGGGCGTCCCGCGGAGCCCCGAGACCTACCGGTGTGAAGGCAGCGGGTAGCCCTGCAGGGGGCACGGCAGGGCTAGGTCGCTGCGAGCTGATCCTGTTAGCCTCGACAAGTCGCTGCCAGTTAGCCGCGGCGCAATATTTCCAGCTGGAGCTAAGGATGAGGGACGGAAATTGCAGGGATAACGTTCACTGCTTGTACCCTCACGAGTCAATGACGAGACAACAGTCAAGCCCAAGACAGTCTTCTTTACATGGACGAACCCGATTCAGTGTCTCGCACAACAACGAGCGAGTCACGAGCTGCGGGTATGAGCGGGCACCCTGACGGCTCACTGCGGGGCGTGGCAGGGGCAAGTATTTGACTATATAGCTCTCTACACTCATTGGGCGGGGCTTGCCTGCTGTAGGGGGGCCGGCAGTAGCAAATAAGCATTTTCACACAACGATAGATTTCCTTAACATACGCAGACAAGCACACTGCTACACATATATGTCCAAAATCACAAGCGATCACAAGGACATTGATGCACTCATACATACATCACTTGGAACACACGCCAGAAATAGCAAACATAGGCTACACCAAAGTTTGGGCTACACAGAAACATACACGCACTCATACTTTCAACGAGACTGGAACAGGCTTCCTCGACCTATTTCAGATCGCAGTACAGTACACTTTAGAATTCAAACACGCACTTAAATTTCTCCACAAAACCTTAATCCCAACAACTATACTTCATGAACTTCCTTACACTCACACACACTCCTTACCGCTTCTCCCTCCCCCCCATCAGGCAAATCATTCTATGTGCTGTGATCTATTGACCTGAATCCAGAATCAGAAACTATAGGATCGACACAATGCGCACAGGAAATAAAAGGTCTGACCACCGACAGCACACGGGGTTACACTAGCATAGTTCCTTACGTGGCCGAGGGTAAGGGATGAGCCTGAGCATTACAGAACAGGGTTGCTTCGCCGCCGACCCGGAGAGATGCCTCGGACAGACGGCTTCCGGTCACCCTGGGCGGCACTCTGCTCTTGGGCTCTGGGAGGGTTGGGAATACAGCCTGTACTGACCCCGCTAAGAGGCAGCAGGAGGAGCCTTAATGTTCCTTGGCCTCGCGCACCTCTACTCAAGGAAAACGTTGGCGACTCTTTTTGCAGCAAGGAAGGCAGCTCAAGGGTAAGAAAGCAAAAACAACAACAACAAAAAGCCCGCTAGACGCTGCTCCGACAAAAGAAAAAAAGAACGAGAGGTCAGATGCGAGGTCAAGAGGGTAGGTACAGAACTCCATGCGACCAGTCGACTTGTCTAAGCATCAGGATAACTAACAATCTTCATTATATAACCCATAGATAATCCAAACCGGTCTGAAAACCTCGAGATAAGGCCATTCTTTCTAGAACAAGCAAGCAAGCTACAGGAGTCTCCCGCCCTACAGATAACATCCATCTTACGTGTAGCGGGGCGGCGGGTGAGCCTGGGCAGGGCAGAAGAGGGAGGCTGAGGACGAGGCTTGCACAGACTCCTCCGGCACGCGGGTTCTCGTAACCTTTGGGGGCACCTGACTCATGGGCTCTGTGGCCGCCAGCACCAGAAGAGACGAGCTTAGCCATGACAATAACGATGGTACAGGGAGTGAGGGGGAGGGGGGCAAGGGTCGTGTTCCTGGAGTCTTCGTTAAATAAATTCTGACTGCCGTACATACACGTAAGAAGTCTGAGGCTTTATTAAAAACTTGAGTCCTCCCATTAACCTGAGATGGGGTGGAAGGAGCAAAATGGGGTCGAAGTGTACAGGTGCGAAGGGCGATGTTACCTGAAGTCCGGGCGAGGGAAGGCCTGGGCGGGACACAGCATGGCCACGCTTGACCCGACTACTTCACCTGACAACTCCTGCAGACGGTCACCTGATAACTTGGGCTGCACGTGGCCCCCGGGAGCTGTCGACGGGAGGTAAGGTATACTGACCCAGCAAAGGAGACGAGAGGGACAAGGAGCCGAGGGAGTGGGGTGTCTTGAGGTGACACTGGGGCGACGCCGAGCTACGTTTCAAATTTCAGTCGTGACATAAAAAAAAGTTTGCAAATCAGCACTTGCATGAGTAAATTAAATAATGAAGGACTGACTGAATAAGTAGGCAAATAAATAAATATACAGATTCACAGAACACATTCTTCAAGTAACACGTCAATAATCTGCCGAGGTAAAAAAATCTCTGCATGGTTAGCAAAATTAGTTTGTCTGGTTCATCGTATAAAGTGTCCATTGCTTACGAATTGTCCCCGGGAAATACTCTTGACCATAAAAGTAAGTGCACTCAGAGTTTCCGAATAAAAACGAAAGAATGGTAAGAGGTACGTGACACCTCTTGCTGCTGACCAGCGATTCCCACCCTGACCAACTAAAAGCCCGGCACCCTAACCTCCACACTGCAGAAAAAGAAACACCCCAATAATAAAGTGAATAAACCTTCTCAAAAGCGCTTAAAACCCTCCGTAACACTGCGACACACTCCTCTTTCCACTCGTCCTCAACTACCCATTCAGAGAGAGTGAAAAAGCCCCATAAAGTTAGCAAATGTCAACGAAATCATGAAAGTTGGCCGAGTCGCTGCCCGAAAATGGCATCAACAACAACAACAAGCGGGGGCGGTGAAGCCGTTGACCCGCGCGGGGCGGCCGTGGTGGTGCGGCTTTAAGGTTTGTTGTGGGACGATCGATAAGGAGCCACGTGGAGTGAGAGCCGCGCTGGCCCTCACAGCTGAAGGTCCCGAGTCTCGTGACGATACTCCACCGCCCCGCCAGTCTGCCCCCCGCCTCCGCCCCCCGCGCCGGGTGGCTGCCATGCATTGTCGCGGCGTTGGCCTCGCCGCCCGGCCCGCCGCTGCCTTCACACTCAATGAGAGGCCTGGAGTTATCTTGACTTCACTCTGACCGCACCCCCCCCTCCTATCAAGAATGAACACACATTACACGGGGCCCAGTGTATTACGAATGCATAGGTCCATGACGAAACTTTTATGATATAATTTTACTCATGAAATATTTCAGGCCACGGTGCACGCCTCCCCTTCTGCCTCACCTGTTGCCAGCGGCCACGCGCGGAGCCTTGTCGTCCAGGAAGACTGAGTGGCACCTCAATTATGAGTTGCAGTTCACTTTTCGCCGCGGCCTCAGAAGGTGAATGAAAGACCAATAACTCCGCCCCGACGGCGCGTCCCCATCTGCCGTTGAGCCCGGGCCGTCCCAGGGGTCTCACTTTTTCAAGGCCAACAAACACCCGCCCGGGAGACTCGTGTGAATGGTTGCCGCCCAAACTTTGCAGACTACTATACAAAAATGATTCGTTTGAATAAAGATACGTAGGCTGTCGCCCTGGCGCGTCGCCGGAACCCCGAGTAGTGAACTGCTCTGCAGCGTGGCGAACATTCTTTCAGATGCTCCAGAAAGAAAAAATACGACAGAGTTAAGTGCCCGTCATCTCCTTTAACGGCCTGAGCCGCCCCTTACACATTAAAGCACCTACAGCGCCGACCCTCACGGCCCCTCTGGCCACACACCTGAAGGAGGGGAGCGGGAAGGCCTGGACCCTGCAGGTTAGTGAGGCTGACTGCGCCACCGCCACCTCCGCCGGGAAGGGCATCTCCCGGAGCTTGGGGGCAGTGCTGGTGGTGGCGTCTTGGCAACACACATAAACAAACAAACACACACACATAAGTAAGCTTATACCCCCTTTAGGAAGAGTGAATGTTCTCGAGGGGTCACCTGCCTCACGGTGGTATAAAATAATTTACTTGACGAAGGGAGGCCAATGGCTCCCTGTAGGGGACACAAGATTTTAGGGGCCATGGCGGCCAGTGTTTTCGTGTTAGCTGTGGCATGTTCTCGGGGGTGAAATCTAAGACAACGTTTCATTACTGTTAGATAATATTTTTATCTTCCATATTTGTTTATATTTGGTAGTTATACAAAAAGAAAGATAAGTTCAGAACTAAAAAAAATCTCAAGAAGCACTGGGTCGCGGGAAGGCCCCGAACACTGGTGCTCGTGAAGCTTTACAATTCAATGACTTTATTGTTGAATCAGTTACAAATAGTGAATATAAATCTTCAACGAAAGGAATGTCGTGAAAGCGCCGTGAAGAGTCGGTACCCCAGTCTGGGAGTGTTACATACTATACATACATATAATAAATTAATTCCAATCGCATAAGGGGAGGAAAATGGAAAGGCAAAACTTCAAACTGCATTCCCCACGGCCGGCGACACTTTACAAACTTATGAACCCCGACACTGACGAGGGACGGGCATCGCTATTTAACCCGGTAGCAGCGATGGGTTAAATTTGTGGCTTTACCGTGTACCAGCGACGGGCCAAATTTCTGCCATGATATAACCCCCCCCAAAAAATAGATGATGCATAAGCTGATCACAAATGCGTTAATGTATATTATGAAATGGTTTGCGTGACTGATGATTTTTTTCTCCTTTTTCTCGCTTAGACTTAGAGGGACCTTTAAGAAACATGATCCCCGCAGCTACCAGGTTAATTAAGCCTTACTCACCTGATGGCGTCGAGTACACGTGTGCGGTGCGGGAGGAGTAATGGGCCGAAAATAACAACTCATCTTACCTGTAGCTGGGGATGGGAAAGCCCTGCAGGTTGCATGGGAGAGCGTGAGCAGCACCCTGAGGTACGCTGCTGGGGATGGGCAACTCTCGTAACCTGGGGGCGGCGCTGGCCTGGGGCTCTGAGGCACGTCAAGGAGTCACCTTCACTATCAAACATCCCAGGGCCACTCTGGCTCGCTCCTAACCCCCTCTGCCTCTCACCCTCACACGCGATAGTCTAACCTCATAAGTATGCCTGGCCTTGTTAACACGACTTTCTCCCTCGGATAGACGTCACTTTTTTCCCTTGAAGGTGGTGACAGGAGGCGCTGGGGATCAACGAGTGTTTAGCTAAGTCGCAGAGCACGGGTGTGACGAGTGTGATCACGTGGAGTCGTGGGTGGGTGTGGCGTCTACTGAGGGTCAGAAGTTCAAGTGTGGAGTCTGTGTAGCGTCCATACAGAGAAAAAATAAACAAGGCTGACAAGGCTGTGTAGTCTGTAAGGAGTTAAAGGAAGGATCAAGGTCTTATGTGGGTTTAGAAACGACAGAGGAAGTTCCAGAGGCTGCGTGGAGTCTGTGAGGCGCCTGTGGCAAGGTCTCGGGGGCATGGCCACTGACCTGATGGAGGGCGGCGGGGACCCCTGAACACTGCAGGTCAAGGCCGTTGGGTCACCTTCGCCAACTGAGCGCATGTTACCTATGGAGTCCCCGTCCTTGCGTTTGGGGCCGACACTCGCCTCGGGCACTGGGGGTCAGGGGGGAGGGGGGGTTGCATGGGTTAATGCAGCGCGCCGAGTATCGTACGCACGCTTCAAAGGGCTCTTGTTACTATGCTTTCTTCTTTATCTCCCTTATCAAATTGTCTGCCGTTTGTGTTGTCCGTCGAGTTGGAAAGTAGCTTCATTTGTTCTTTCTGTTAGCGTTATTTACACGTATCGGCTGAATTAATTTAACCTTTTCATCCCTCCACACCTGTACTGATTTAACTTTTTCCACCCTGATTCACTGAGTGTCTCCTCGCCGCGCCACTGTCCTTTGCACTGTGGAAACCTGAAGCCTCTTATTCTACTCGTGCCATGGACTCTGAGGCACTGATCGGCACAACGGAAAATAAAGGAAGGAAGGGTTTCTAAACGGCGCCGTGGGATTAAAGATGTCCGTTCCGTCCCTTTTTAACTCCCTCTCCACACACACACACACACGCACACACACACACACACACCGCCGCCGCCGCCGCAATCCCCACCCCGCCTCCTCACCACCACACAATGCAAGAGTCAGGAAGAAGATCGTCACGGAAAATGTATAACACTTCTGAGCTCCCTATTCGTTACGGTCACTTTCTTACGCGTGCCAGAAAAAAAACCTTCTGACTGTGGCTTCCTCTGCATGGAAGTGTGATGCTACAGGGACCGCTTGGAATGACTGCCTTTGTGTAAAAGAAAAAAATGTGTGAGTGTGTGTGTGTGTGTGTGTGTGTGTGTGTGTGTGTGTGTGTGGCCAGACCTGAAGGCGGGGACGGGGTGGGCCTGCACCAGACACAGCAGCGAGGCGGTGGTGCGGGCCGAGGCGCGGCTCTCCAGCAGCTTGATGCCCGCGTCCTTCACCGTGGGTCGCACCGTCGACGTCGGCTCTAGATTGACAGACAAGAGTGAGTCGCGGCAAAGGACGTCAAGGCGAGCATTTTGCCGGGTCTTAAGGGCGTCCCCTCCGTCTCAATGAGATGAAAATGTTTGATTTCTTGTTTCTGTTCCTCCAAAACAATAGTTTGAGTTTCGCCACGGGACTCCGAAGCGCCGCGGGAATGCTGCCCAACACGTCATTCCATGCAATTGTTGTTGTGCAATGCTGGGCAGCGCCCAATACTGACTGCTGTGCGCCAGAAAATATTATTTCAACTGACAGGGAACAGTCAATGCCACATGCATATATGCATTCACACACACACACACACACACACACACACACACACACACACACACCTGTAGTCGGGGGTCGGGTGGGCCTGAGCCTGGCAGGACAGGGTCGCCGTTCCTCCCACCGCCGCCCCAGAAAGGACCAACTTGTCGCTGAGGGAAAGACGCGGCGCCGACAGCCCCACCGGGTCTGTCACACGCCTACATGAGCTACAGCACATACCCTCCGAAGGGAGCCTGAGATGGGCACCACACTGGCTCACTCTAACCCCCTCTGCCTCTCACCCTCGCACGCGATACTCTAACCTTATGAGCATGCCTGGTCTAGGTCTACGTACGTCTTTCTCCCACGGATAGTCGTCAATTTTTTCCCCTGAAGGTGGTGACGGGAGGCGCTGGGGATCAACGAGTGTTTAGCTAAGCCGCAGAGCACGGGCGTGACGAGTGTGATCACGTGGAGTCCCCGGAGTGTGTGGAGTTTCTGAGGGTCAGAAGTTCAAGTGTGGAGTCTGTGTAGCGTCCATACAGAGAAAAAAAAAAACGAGGCTGACAAGGCTGTGTAGTCTGTAAGGCGTTAAAGGAAGGATCAAGGTCTTGTGTGGATTTAGAAACGACAGAGGAAGTTCTAGAGGCTGCGTGGAGTCTGTGAGGCGCCTGTGGCAAGGCCTCCGGGGCATGGCCACTGACCTGATGGAGGGCGGCGGGGACCCCTGGACACTGCAGGTCAAGGCCGTTGGGTCACCTTCGCCAACTGAACGCATGTTACCTAAGAAGTCCCCATCCTTGCGTTTGGGGCCAACACTCGCCTCGGGCACTGGGGGTGTTGGGGGGAGGGGGTACAATGGTTAGTGCAGCGCGCCGAGTACCACACGCACGCCTTCATGGGCTTTGTTGTTACTTTGCTTTCTTTTTTATCCCTTCTCAAATTGTCTGTCGTTAGTGTAGCCTGCTAAGTTGAAAAGTTAATTTATTTGTTTACACGTATCGACTGTATTAATTTAACTTTTTCCTCCCTCTACACCTGTACCAATTTAACTTTTCCCCCCTGAACACCTGTGCTTTTTACGGCCAGACCCACTGAGTGTCTCCTCGCCGCGCCACTGTCCTTTGCTCTGTGGAAACCCGAAGCCTCTTTTTCTACTCGTGCCATGGACTCTGAGGCACTGAATAGCACACGCACAAAAAAAGAAGGAAGGATTTCTCAACGGCGCCAAGTGGGACTAAAGATGTGTGTTCCGTCCCTTTTTAACTCTCTCTCCCCCCACAATACACACACACACACACACATACCACCACCACCACTATCACCGCCGCAATACCCAGCCCGCCTCCTCACCCACCACACAATGCAAAAGTCAGGAAGGTCGCCGCGGAAAATGTATAAACACTTCTGAGCTCTCTATTTTTCATGGTCACTTACGCGTGTCAGGGAGAAAAAAATATAGACTCCTAACTGTGGGTTCCTCTGCATGCAAGTGTGGTGTTACAGGTAATGCTTGGAACGACAAACTTTGTGAAAAAAATGTGTGTGTGTGTGTGTGTGTGTGTGTGTGTGTGTGTGTGTGGCCAGACCTGAAGGTGGGGACGGGGTGGGCCTGCACCAGACACAGCAGCGTGGCGGTGGTGCGGGCAGAGGCGCGGCTCTCCAGCAGCTTGATGCCCGCGTCCTTCACCGTGGGCCGCACCGTCGACGTCGGCTCTAGATTGACAGACAAGAGTGAGGCGCGGCAAAGGACGTCAAGGTGAGCATCTTGCTGGGTCTTAAGGGCGTCCCCTCCGTCTCATCGAGGAGGTGGAATGTTGATGATTTCTCGTTTTTATTCCTCTAAAAGAACATTTCTAGTTCCGCCACATGACTCTGAAGTGCCGAGGCATTAGTTCTCAACACGTCATTCCACGCATTTATTGTTCTGGACTGCTTGGCCGCGCCCACTACTGACTGCACGCCAATGTTGATTGTTGTGCGCCAGAAAATTTTATTGTAACTGCTAAGAAACAGCCAATACCACACGCGTACGCAAATAGGACAGACACACACACACACACACACACACACACACCTGTAGTCGGGGGTCGGGTGGGCCTGAGCCTGGCAGGACAGGGTCGCCGTTCCTCCCACCGCCGCCCCAGAAAGGTCCAACTTGTCGCTGAGGGAAAGACGCGGCGCCGACAGCCCCACCGGGTCTGTCACACGCCTACATGAGCTACAGCACATACCCTCCGAAGGGAGCCTGAGATGGGGACCCCGCCACATTCTTAGCGAGGCCTCACGGATCTTACTACCGTTGGCATCAGAATGACCATACCTAGCTGAGGATGTACCTGTGGGCTGGGACGGGATGGGCCTGGACGACGCAGGTGAGGGCGGCGGCCTGACCCACGGCTGCTTGTGAGGCGAGACCAATGAGCTTCTCGCTAAGGGTGAGTCGCGGAGCAGACAGGCCGGCAGGGACTGGAGTGACGTACATTATGAATATCTGCTAGTTTAGGCAGAACTGTGCAGCCCCTGGGAACCCCTACCAGCGCAACACACCCCAACACTTTCAACGCCCCTGTACCGCGTGCCAGCACCATGTCATGTTAGGCGTCAAAGAGCCACTACACTCGTAAACTTGCAAACCTACCGAAATTTTCCGTGAGTTTGTTGACGGTGTCCTGAGCCCGTTTGAACTACCTGAGCGTACCTGTATCTGGGGACGGGGTGGGCCTGGGAGACGCAGGACATCACGCCGCTCTGTCCCGCCCGCGTCGTCGACACTAAACTGGTGAATTTTTCGGAAACGCCCAGACGAGGGCCACTGGGGCTGGTGGGCACTGTGTCGTGAGGCAAACTAATCGTGAGACCAAGTACACCCCATGCCCTCCCTTCATCCTTAACCCTGCCTTCACCAACATCCTCGTACAGCAGCATCCCAGAACGCCCCATCCCCCGCCTCCCCGCCTCTCAAGAGTTTCACCTTTCAGTTAACTCTTAGTATCTCACTGGACTGAAGGCCACTGGGAGTTTAACGTGCCGCAGAAACGAAGGTACATTGGTTCAAAGCTTAAATAGAAAATCTTCATGTTTTTCTTCCCCACTGGTTGAGTTTCTCTGATCTGTGTGTGTGTGTGTGTGTGTGTGTGTGTGTGTGTGTGTGTGTGTGTGTGTGTGTGTGTGTGTGTGTGTGTCCTGAAAGAGGTAACATTATTTGATATGCAGAAGGGTATACAACTTGTCGTTCGGAACAAAATTAGAGATTTATAAATGTATGCATCTCACCTTGGTAATGTTGACCAGCGGTTTGAGAACATCTGATTTTGTGGCACAACAAGACAATAAGTCCGCTGCTACACAAGTAAAAACGCTGCGGTACTTGTGCGGGGGGCGGCTCACCTGTGCTCGGGGACGGGCTGGGCCTGGGCGGAGCAGGTGAGGGTGGCGGGACTACCCTCGGCGGCAATGGACGCACTGCGGGTCTCGCTGACGGCCAACCTGGGTGCGGTGAGGCCCACCGCCTCTGGATACCCCGCCCCAGGTTAGTGAACGCCGGGCATCGTCCCGCCTCCTTCCACCCACCCCGCCGTCTCGGCTCATGCATTACTTGGCAACCAATGAAGCGGTCATTGACGAATAATAATAATATGAAATAAAACCCCAGAATCAGTAGCAACAAGGCAAATTTGCCACTGAGAAAACCCAGCACAGGAAGTGTTGGTGCTGTTGGATAGCTCCATGAGAAACTTGCTGAGAGGGGATCCAAGGCACACTTGAGCAGCCGCCGCCAGGACACACGACCCTACCCCCAACCTATTTAAGTTTCTGCTCCTCCCTCCCCACACCCGCCCTTCCCTCACCTGTACTCAGGGGTCGGGTGGGCCTGACCCTGGCAGGACAGGGTCGCCGTGCTACCTGCAGCCGCTTTAGGAAGGAAAAACTTGTCGCTGAGGGAAAGACGCGGCGCCGATAGCCCCACCGGGTCTGTCACACGAAAGAAAAATATTATCTACAGAACATACCCTTCAGTGGGAGTCTGGAGCCTGGGACGGGCATCCGACCCCGTGAAAGGCGAGGCCACCACCGGCTACACACGGATCTCATTATTCCTGCCCCTCCGTCGACGGGAAGCGTTTGGCGAGCATTACAAACGGGAATTTCTAAAGCAAATGTGAGCAGGCAAGAGTACACCAAACTTCCTGGTTGCTTCAATTTTGTTAATTGTGTGAGTGTGTTACTGTGTATATGCACGCTAGTCCTGAAAAGGGAAAAATCATTAACTATACAAAATAAGAGTAAGGAAACGTGTATATATCTCCCTTTGGCAAAGTTGAAAGGTGCTTTCTGAACACTCCCTACTGAGGCACAGGCCCAAACACTACTATGCTGCACGACACTGTGTGGACGGTCCGGCTCACCTGTGCTCGGGGACGGGCTGGGCCTGGGCGGAGCAGGTGAGGGTGGCGGGATCACCCGCGGCGGCGGCGGACTTGGTGAGGGTGTCACTGACGGCCAACCGCGGGGCAGTCAGGCCAAGAGCATCTGGATGTCCACCGCACGAGGTCAGTGAGCATTGGGCATCGCCCCGCCCTCTTCCATCCTCTCTCCCCCCGCCGTCTCAACTCTTACATTTACTTAACAACGAATGGAATAGCCAGCGCGATGAAAATCAGAGTGATAAATGCCTGGCATTAATAAAACGAGCGTGATTTGCATTTGGGAAAGACCAGAATGGCAGGTGATCGCGATGTTGAACTGCTCTCTGTGACGCGTGTTTTTTGGGTTACGGATCTCGAGCACGGCTGTCCACCAGCCTCCTGTCCATAACACTAAAGTGGAGGCGTGTCCCCCCCTCCATGCTCCACGAGTCCCTCCCACAGTACCTGTAGGCGGGGGCGGGGTGGGCCTGGGTCTGGCAGTGCAGGGTGGAGGGGCTGCCGAGGTGAGTCTCTGAGGTGATGTGTTTCTCTTCTTTGGAGAGTCTGGGTGCCACGTGGCCCACCGGAACTGCTCGATGCCCGTGGTGACACACACACACACACACACACACACACACACACACACACACACACACACACACACACACACACAGATGAAAAATAAACATTAGCGAAAGCGGGAGGTATGGTATGAATAGCGGCTGGGCCTGAATGCTGCTTAAGTTCAGAGAGTCACGATGCCGTCTGTTTACAAACACAAACACACACGTGGCTCTTCCCCGCCAGCGCTTTGAGTCATTGTCTGTGTCCCGATGTCTGCCACGCCGGCCCTCACGTAACACAACTAATTTCAAAGGAGAGTTGGTATCGCGCTTGTCTCGTGCTATCACAGGAAAAGGGGAAAAATATATAACTTATCTGTGAGGCGGTGGGCGTCTGCTCTGTACACGAACCCCTTAAGCGTCGCTAAAGGTGGAGGAAGCCTGACTCACCTGGCCGAGGGCGGCGGGGAGGCCTGAGCCTGGCAGGTGAGGGACACGGGGTGGCCGGCGGGGCGGGTAAAGCCTTCCATGTTCCTGTCGTTGACGAGGCGGGGAGCGCTGCTGCCCATTGGCTCTACGGATCACCACACACCTCGATAACCTCCCGCAACGATGACATGAACTCTCCCCGCACCTCCCCTTCCCTTCCCGACCTTCCCCGTCCCTTACCGTCCCGTCCTGCCGCCGCATCCACACGTCACTCACAGCAAGCTCGCGCAAACCTTCGCCGCAACAACTTACTTGCCGCAGTGCGTCCAAGAGAATTCTTCAAAGTGGTATACTGTCGAGCTAAAAATAATGAACTACAAACAATTAACCCCCAGTGGCGGCCTCCCCCACATTGGCTGCTAAGATATACACCAGGGACAACATCTGCCCCAAGGAATCGTGTCTTGCACCTCCGCGGCCTGCTGCGGCACTCACCTGGCCGTGGGTGGCGGGGCGGCCTGGGCCTGGCAGGTGAGGGACACGGGCTGGCCGGCGGCGTACACAAAGCCCTCCATGTTCCTGTTGCTCACGAGGCGAGGAGCGCTGCCGCCCACGGGTACTGCGGGGCACCGAGCGTTCGTCACCCACCCCATGACAACACGAACCCTCTCCCTCTTCACCCCTCCCAATGCAACGCCCATACTTCACCCCGACAAACCTCACAAAAACACCGCCACAACCACACCACCATTTACTGACTGGTCTGTACAGAGTCGGTTTAAAACAATGCCTCAGCCTGCACGCGAGCTACCCGGAAATTATGGCGGACTCATTTAGTGACCAAAGGCGTCCCACGCTCAAGCGTTTCGACGTGTCACTGTATTCTAGCTACTAATACGCAAAATACATGAATTAAAATAAGTAAAATTAAATAAATATAATATTCAAACTCCGCTGAAGAGGATACCGTCCGCGTCAGTACTCTTTATAGCCCCGTCCTGGCCTCCTGCCCTTACCGCCTTTACTGCCCCTCAGCCTCACTACACCCGCTTGTCCCCTTCCGTACAATGCTGGCCTCGCTCAGCGCCCACACCCTTCCCCTCAGGACGCTGCTTCATCACGACCACTTAACCTCCCCTTTATCTTTGCTCTCTCCTAATATAAAAAAGGGAAGGAGAGGAGAGCTTTGCCTGGACGTAACTTCCCCCTTCACTTTTTATCCTCAGATGTGGAAGGAAGGAAGGAAAAAAGGAAGATAAGAAAAGAACGCTCTGGCCCGGTCACCCAGCTTTCGTTGCCTATCAAGAGAGCGCGGCGTCTCAGAGAAAGGGCCAGTTTTACAGTCCAATACCCTACGTTTGTGAGCTCCCCAACCAAACACAAAACACGACCAAAACTCCTTGTAGCCCCAGTGTTTGGCGTTGATATAAAGAAGAAGGAAATTTTAGGAACCCACACAGGTAATCTCTTTATTAGTATCTGGTATTGAGTAGAAATAACGGATCACTGTGGAGAATATAGTTTGGTTTGGGCGCTTACAATGACACGGTGTTGGACTGTCGTACTGGCCAAGAGGACGAAGCAGCGGAATACCTGGACTCTGGAGGCGGCGAGCTCTGGGCGGCGCAGAAGAGGGAAGTCGGTTGACCCTCGCGTCGGGAAAAGGTCTCAGAGTCGCGCTGGCTTGAGAACTTGGGTGTGCTGCTGCCCACTGGTTCTGTGAGAGGCGTTGTGTCCTCAGACCATGCACATTAGACCACGGAGTATAACCGAGACAAGAATCTACCCTCTGCCCTTGCTAAACTCGCTCGCCGCCATGAATCACCGGGAACTGTGCCAAGCCTCCGCTGACTACCCCGTGAGCAGGGTCGACACGCGCGTTAACCCCGGACTTGTTGCTGATGGCGAGACGCAACGAGCACGATAATCCTTAGAGGCCACCTGTTCCTCTTGACGCGGTGCTCGAGGCTCCCCGGCGCCGTCACACTGGCTCCGTGTTGTCAGGTCGGTCACGGGAGCAGCACGCACGCAGGCACGCACACACCGGCAGCCACGAGGGTGAAGCACCGTTGCCAGATTATCGTATTCACCACATTGTATTTATAATTTTTAAGCCTCAAAACTCTCGTATCTACACAAATAACGAAAGAATATTAAAGTTTGTGTTAAAACTATATTATTTATTGATGTTTGTTTGTTTTTGCTATAGATATCAGTCAGAAACTACGAAAATACAATACGCTGTGTACGATAATTTGGCAATGCTGGGGGTGCTGATGGCGGCCAAGTTAACCTCCCCACCAGGCTGGACAACCCCCGCTACCTCGCACGTCTTAGCAATGAACCGCGACTTGCCAAGAACGCAAGCAAGAAAAAGAAGAGCCATCCTCAACTCTATATATAACAAAATTCACTGCTTTATTCATCCCCACCTCCCAAAAAATATTAGGGTCAAAATCGAAAGAAAAAGGGTATTGCGTAATTTAAGAGACTGTTCCCAGCGCCAACACATGGACGAAGCGAAAACACACACGCACACAGGCTGAGGAAGTGGTATCTGTGGAGTGCGCGTGTGCATGTGTGTGTGTGTGTGTGTGTGTGTGTGTGTGTGTGTGTGTGTGTGTGTGTGTGTACCTGAAGGCCGGCGGGGGTGATGCCTGGGCCTGGCAGAAGAGGGCGTTGGACTCTCCCTCCCGCATCGAAAAGGCCTCGAGTTCGCTTCTGCTGGTGAACTTTGGGCCGCTGCTCCCCACCGCGTCTGCCGCCACACGAGGGTCAAGGGGAGGGGGGAGGGGGAAGGTCAGGTCACGTACCACCACAAGGAGCCTACGTTACCATACAGTAATAGCACCAACCTCCGTCCTTTGACCAGGGGAGTATCATTTAATTCTTCTTTTTTACCAGACAACGTTAATGAGCCGTGGCCGAGCGGGAAAGTTGGAAAGTTTCGTTTAGTCGGCGCAACACCTGTGGTCATATGCCGGAGAGAGACAGGAGGGGAAGGAATTATAGGAGAAGGGAACAGATCCTAGGAGACGGGACACAACCCCCGATTAATACCTGGTACCCATTCACTGCTGGGTGGACAGGGGCGTAGGGTATCGGAAAAGCCGAGTGTACTAACCACTGCACCACGAAGCCCCCCCCTTTTCTTCGTCTCTCCTCCAATGACTCCTCTTCCCTACCCTCCCTTTCCTCCTGTCGTCTCCCTCTCTTGCCACTCCCTTGTCTTCCTATTTCCCTCCACAAGAAAACTTCCAACACTTTGCGAGTCAGTCTGGATGAACGAAGACACACCAACACACCACCAGACACAGAGGCGGACACACGTTAGCGAAGCCGAGTGTAGCCATGAGTGTTCGTCCCTAGCGAGTACCTGAAGGCTGGCAGCGGGTGTCCCTGGGCCTGGCAGAGGAGGGTGAGGGGCTGGCCGGAGGGGCGCACGAAGGACTCAAGGCGTGTGGGCTTGTGAGTGTGTGGAGGAGCCTGAGGTGTTGTGGGGGGGTCAGGAGGGGTATGGGGTGGGTGGTGGGTGTGTGTTAAGGGGACTGGGGTAGGCTGTGAGGGTGTAGAGGAGTCTGAGGTGGTGTGTGTGTGTGTGTGTGTGTGTGTGTGTGTGTGTGTGTGTGTGTGTGTGTGTGTGTGTGTGTGTGTGTGTGTACCTGAAGGCCGGGGGTGGTGATGCCTGGGCCTGGCAGAAGAGGGCGTTGGACTCTCCCTGCCGCAGCGAGAAGGCTTCGGATTCCCTTCTGCTGGTGAACTTTGGGCCGCTGCTTCCCACCGCATCTGCCGCCACACGAGGGTCAAGGGGAGGGGGGAGGGGGAAGGTCAGGTCACGTAACATCACCCCACACCACAAGGAGCCCACGTTACCATCGAGCAATAGAACCAAACTCCGTCCTCTGACCAGGGGAGTATCATTTAATTCTTTTCTTTTTACTGACAACGTTAATGAGCCGTGGCCGAGGAGGATAAACTAAAGCGAAGGCAAAGGCTGAATGCTAACGTGGCTACACTGCAGTTAAGAGGCGGGTGAAGTGGCTGTTAAGACTCGCTGACCAGGGGAGTATAATCTTCTTTTTTACCAGACAAAGCTAATGAGCCGTAACCAAGCGGGATAAAGTAAAGCGAAGGCAAAGGCTGAATGCTAACGTGGCTACACTGCAGTTAACAGGCGGGTGAAGTGGCTATTAAAGTCGCAAATTACCTCGCTTTGCCGGGGATCTCTGAGGAGTCCCGTCGGAGGGGAAACACAGAGGAGATGCAATGGTTTTCAAATAGCCATAAACAGTTACTAACCGCGTCCCGAACACTCCCCACGCCATCACCACTACCGCCACCTTGCAATGCCTCGGTAGGAAAGTCAGCCTGGGGACACACACACACACACGACACCGCTACACCAAACAGACGTAAGAGGTGTAGGCACGTCAGCGCTAACCGAAGCTGTTAACACACACGGCTTTTGTTTGGCTTAGAAGACGCAGCGATTAGCGGCTTTTTCGTTCGTGTTTTCTTCGTCTCTCCTCCAATGACTCCTCTTCCCTACCCTCCCTTTCCTCCTGTCGTCTCCCTCTCTTGTCTTCCTATTTCCCTCCACAAGAATATTTCCAACACTTTGCGAGTCAGTCTGGATGAACGAAGACACACCAACACACCACCAGACACAGAGGCGGACACACGTTAGCGAAGCCGAGTGTAGCCATGAGTGTTCGTCCCTAGCGAGTACCTGAAGGCTGGCAGCGGGTGTCCCTGGGCCTGGCAGAGGAGGGTGAAGGGCTGGCCGGAGGGACGCACGAAGGACTCAAGCCGTGTTTCTTTGGTCATGCGAGGCGGACCGCTTCCTACGGGCTCTGTGAGGGGGACACGGGGGCGAGGGGGGCGTGGGGGACTCGTGAGTGTGTGGGGGGGAGGGGACTGGGGGTGTGTGGAGGAGCCTGAGGTGGTGTGTGTGTGTGTTGCTCATGGACCTTCTGCCGTCACCACAAGAGGAAATACCCTTATCTTCACTCACACACACACACACACACACACACACACACACACACACACACACACACACACAAACGAAAAAAATGGTACCCGAAGCAAGATGACTTCCTTTACCGAAATACCAACTGTAAAACAAACCTTACCTGATAATCATGAAGAAAACTTAACCTTAAACACTTAAACAAAAATACCAACAAGCAATAGCAGTCCCAGACTCGGCCACTGAACCCATACCAAGATATCTATAGCGGTGTTTTTGATGGCATGAAAGACAGAGCATATCGCATTATTTATATATTACTTTTCTATTTGCGTTATGGTGAGGTAAATTAAGGGCTAGAAAACGCCTGCAATAATAGTATAATCTGCACCTTCTCTCGCTTCCACCTCAGAAAAACAAGTAAAACAAGTGACCCGCTGATTTGGTAACGTTCCCTTCCGTGACATTAAAGAGAATATAAAACTTGCACTGCCTATAATTGTTCTTCCGATTCATGTAACTCTCAAGAAGGGAACACATCACCGCACATCACTGAGTTATATTAAAAGATTATAAAACTTGCATTGCCTATAATTTTTCTTTCGATTCATGTAACTCTCACGGGGGTAAAAACAGCACCGCAAACCACTGAGTCAGCGAGCGCTAATCCCTGACTCAGCGGCTGACTCACAAGACTTCACATCGGCGCACGGGGGCCCTTCAAAGACTGACCTAAACTCTGGCACGGGGAAGCCCTGGGCGCGGCAGGTGATGGCGAAGGAGCTGCCCGAAGCCCTGACGAAGGTGTTGCTCTTGGCGAACTCGGCCACTTTCGGGGACTCGCTTGAAAAGGGTTCTGAGGACGCGGCATAAGTCAGGGTGGGTCATTTATAAGTGTTCAAAGGTGTGTGTGTGTGTGTGTGTGTGTGTGTGTGTGTGTGTGTGTGTGTGTGTGTGATTAAACAAAAGGAACAGTTGGAATTCGCCCAAAATTAGGGTTAAAAATGCCGCTGGCTCTCGCTATTCAGAGGGTGGACGAAGGAAGGATGGGAGGAAGGAAGGAAGGAAGGAAGGGAGGAAAGAAGGATGGGAGGAAGGAAAGAAGGAAGGAAGGATGGAAGGAAGGAAGGAAGGATGGGACGAAGGAAGGAAGGAAGGAAGGAGGGAAGGAGGGTATCAACATCAAAGCACGTCACATGATGCCTTGAACGCTGCTCACAGACTCCAGGATGTTAGCCCGCCGCCTGATACACTTGCCTTCCCTTCTACTCCTTCACAGCAGCCCTTTACGTCATCATACACTTCCCAAACACAACTTAAACCCTCTCTTTCTCCCACCCTCTTCCTCTTTCCATTTCTGTCTATCTGTCTCCTATTAATCCTATCGCAATCACCTGCCTCCTGCCTCCTGCCCTGTCTCCTCGCCTCCGCTTACAGGTCGGCATTTTCAGACGCTTCATCCTCTCACATTAAAAGGAGATCAATCGGACTCTAATGAGGGTTTTTCAAGGTTCATAGTACATTAGAAAAGTTAAACTACCTCCAGGGTCATAAAACTAACATCGGAAATACCCAAGACTCCTACGAAAACTGTGTCAAATGTGAGTTTTTTTTTTTACAACAAAGGAGACAGCTCAAGGGCACACAAAAAAAGGAAACAATAATAAAAGAAAGCCCGCTACTCGCTGCTCCTAACCTGGGCATCGAAATGTTTAGAATCACCCACAACCTCGTCCATCTCTCTATCGGAGTCAACCTCATCAACTGCAGCCGTGGTTTACCTGTACTGAGGGACGGGGAAGCCCTGAACGCGACAGGTGAGAGCGAAGCCCGACCCAGCCTGCTTGATGAGGATGTTCCCGCGGGCATCCTCCGCCACCTTGGGAGACTCGCTCGAGAAGGGCTCTTGAAGGCGGCGATGGCGGTGGTGGTGGGGGTGAGGGTGATGGGATATGAGGGAGGGAGGGAAAAGTCTTACATGCTTCTACGAGTCCTATAGTCGGCACCGTTACATCCTCCTCCTCCTCCTCCTTCTCCCTTTCCCCCTAACATGATTCAGCTCCTCAGTAACTTTTCCTTCCAGCCCAAAGTCACCATTCACACACCCGCTCACCGTCACGCTCAAGCTTTTCCATCCCACGTCGCGACTTTGTCCTAGCGCGCAAGACACCACGCCAACTCAGGTGAAATCCCCGATGTGAGATTAAGTTTGTATGTCTTACAGCAAAACCTCGATACTGACACGATAAAATGCTTGTGAATGAGTAGTATTTCTGCGCCTTCACCTTCTTCAAGCCTTTAAGTGATGATGGATGGGTTGTACTTCGCGTCATTCCACCCTCAACTCCCACATCTCACACCCTTCCCAACCATCACGACCGAGGCCTTGTACAACACCCCACCAGTTCAATACTAACACCAGCAGACGTCTATATAGGTCGGTATTATAAGATACTTTCGCTTCTCACATCAGCTATTTCTAAAGGTCAAAGAGGGGGTCAATCGGGTTCTAATGAGTGGTTCTTTAGGTTCATGGTACAGAAGAAGGGTCAGACTACCACCAGGGTCATGAAACTACTCCTGGAAATGCCCACAACTCCTATGAAAGCCTTGTCAAATTTCTGTTCTTGGGTGACGAAATGTTTTATAATACGATCCTATATGTTGGGTGTCCCTCTGCTTCAGTGCTCCTTCATTCCTTCAGGTGATATTTGCTACCACGAAAGGCTGCACTTCATGTCCAATACTAACACCAGCAGACATCTATGGGTCGAATTATAAGACATTTCGCCGCCCAAGAACACACATTTGACAAGGCTTTCGTAGGAGTTGTGGGCATTTCCAGGGGTAGTTGTATGACCCTGGTGGTAGTGTGACCCTTCCTCTGTACCGTGAACCTGAAGAAACACTCATTAGAATCCGACTGACCCTCTCTTTGACCTTAATATATAGCTGATGTAAGAAGCGCATGTTTACTAAATAATACGACCCTATATGTTGGGTGTCCCTCTACTTCAATGCTCCTTCATTCCTTCAGGTGTTATTTGCAACCACGACAGGCTGCACTTCATGTCCTCCTTCCCCCTATCCCCCCCTCCCTGCCCTCATCGCGACCGCCGCCCAGAACAACAATCAGAAACTCACCTAAAGTCTGGCACGGGGAAGCCTTGGACCTTGCAGGGGAGCGCAAAGGCCGAGCCCGCGCTCCAGGAGTACGTGTCGCTCTTGGCCCCTGACGCGACCTTAGGCGACTCGCTCGAGAAAGGTTCTGAATACAAGAGTTAGCCTGTCGTCACCCTTCAAAGGCTACACCAGGGTTACCAAATTATCGTACTCAGCCACTCAGCACATCGTATATTTCGGTTTTTGACTGACAGCTATAGGAAACAAACACCAACAAGTAACGCTTTTAACGATAACTTCACCTAGAATCGCGTTATCTGTGTGGCTACGAAAGTTTTGGGCCCTGGAACTGATGAATGCGATGTTTTGAGTACGATAATATGGTAACGCTGGGCTACACTCAAGGAGGGGGAGGGAAGGAGCGTGAGGGAGAGAGGGAGCGTGAGGAAGGGATAAAGCGTCACTACACACCTGCTGTCCCCAATGAACTGATGAAAAATTCGGGTCCATATTCGTAAACGTATCGGGCTGGCATAACGACTATTTTAAAGGCCACAAAAATTAACCAGGTTTTCATGGGTGATTTTCCCGTCCCAGATGCTTAAGTCACATAAAACTATCCCTTTACCTTCTACGAGAGGCTCTTCAAACAGACGAACTAAGGCGTCGATTTTTTTTTTTTTTTAACGTGTACACCTATAGCGCCGGTAGGCTTTTCTTGGGGGGCCTAGATGGTAGTCAGCCCCAGCCCGTCATGGCGCAGGCAAGTGTTTATAGTGGCGCCATCTTCTCTTACCTTTAAAAATAGGGGCTTTGGTCTTTAAAACAATGCGACGGATATGAGCACCGAGGCCGCGCGCAGCTATAGGGTATGCCTCCAACTTTACTTTCACTTTTTAAACAATCGTGCAACTACCCTGAACGAAGAGACGCAAGCAAAATCCCACAGGCCGTTAAGGAAAGTTTTCACACGCCCATTAGTAGATACTGCCTCGGAAGCTTTAACTGAAACGGTTGAAACCTAATTATACAAGTTTTCAGGCTAACCGTTGAAAGCCTCCACGCTGCTGTCTTCTGGTCCCTAACTAAGATGAAACTCATATTGGTACTCCCAGACGCTTCCGCCTTTCACATCAACTATTTCCAAAAGCCGAAAAGAAGATCAATCGGGTCCTGATGAGTGTTTTCTTTAGGTTCAAGGTATAGAAGAAGGGCCAGACAACCACCACCATCATAAAACCACTCCTTGAAATGCCCAAAACTCCTACGAAACCCTTGTCAAATGTGTTCTTAGGTGCCAACATGTTTAAAGTTATGACCGTGACAACTCCCCCGGTGATTTGCCTCCAACCGTGAACCCACTCTACCTGAACTCCGGCAAGGGGAAGGCCTGCACAGGACAAGTGATGGCAAAGCTGCTCGCCTCCCGCTGCACCATCAGGAAGCCGCGGCCTCCTGGAGCCACTCGGGGCGCCTCGCTCGATACAGGCTCTGCGGGACACCACACACCACCGCGGCCCTTCATTAGCTCTGACCCTCGGGAACGCTGGTGGGGTCGTCTTCATTGCTTCCCCTCATCCACCCTCACCTCCACAACCCGGCAACAACACACCCTTGCTACGTCACACCCCTGCTATGCCCCACTCCTGCTGCGTCACACCCTTGCTATGCTACACCCCATGATGCTGCCCTGCCACACACCATGACCCCGTTCCGCCACACCCCACAACGCCGCCCCGCCACACCCCACAACGCCGCCCCGCCACACCCCATGACCTGCCGTCTCGTTAGTCCCCCGCTGCGAGGAGGCCGTTTGGAAGCCACTCTGGGTCAGGTTAGCGCGAGAACCTATTGGAGGCCGCGCCCATGACTCACCTAAACTGCGGCACCGGGAACCCCTGGGCGGTGCAGAAGAGGGCGAAGGAAGAACCACTGTGCCTGTAGAAGGTGTCGCTGCGGGCGCTCTCCGACACCTTTGGGGACTCGCTCGAGAAGGGCTCTGAGTACCACCACCACCACAACCACCCACGTCTTAGTTCAAGGGAACACACACACACACACACACACACACACACACACACACACAGGAGCTCTGAATATTACACAGCGTAACACAGATTCGTCTCTTAAGGAATCAATCCATGTCTGCCGTCCCTAAGAGTTCAACTAATCTCTTGGATGAGACGCACCAAGAGCAAGATCGGCAAGACGGAAGTTTTAATGAGGTTTTAACAACACTGCAAGAGTTCGCTCCGCAAGTCAAGATCTACAACTCACATGCAAGGCCGCCCTCACCACCGTTGGCTCTGGCAGCTCGGAGAGGCACTCACGACTAACCTGAACTCCGGGACGGGGAAGCCCTGGGCGCGGCAGGGCAGCCCGAAGCCCGAACCCTCCCGCCGCTCGATGGTCTCCCCACGGGCGCCGGCCACTTTGGGGGACTCGCTCGAATAGGGTTCTGGAGTCATAAAATCATTACACTGGTGAGTTTCTTATATTTCTTTGCGGCCACCACCGGGGCGCCTCGGGAGCCTGGCGCGCGGGGGGCGAGGGACACCTGCTGCCCTGGCTCGGTCTGACAAAGACAGGTGTTTACATTCCCAGAAGTGGAGAAAAACTTTTGTTTGAGTTTCACGTTTCGGTCGGCCGGAGAACGAACTGCTCGGGTTTTCAAAGAAAAGTTGAAAAATAAGTCAGCAACAAACCCACCGAGACAGCCGCGACGCACAAGAGAACAAAAGGAGAATGGCGCATCATCGTCCCATCCATCAAGACAAGGCTATGCAACAATCTACAGACCCACCCTTCCCTGCTCCTCCCGCCTCTCAGCCTCCAGCACACACTTACCGCCCTGCAGAGCCAGACACGATAAACAATGGCCGCCACGACTGACCTGAATGAAGGCACGGGGAAGCCCTGGGCGGGGCAGTGGAGGGTGAGACCGCTGCCGGCAGCCCTCACCATGGTCACGCCCTGCTCCCCGGACACCTTCGGGGACTCGCTAGACATTGGTTCTGTTCCCACGTACAGACACTCGCCCAGTTAGTACTTCTAGAGCCCTATATACATACACATAAGACAACTTTCTCTCTCTCTCTCTCTCTCTCTCTCTCTCTCTGGAAAGAGCACCTGCCATCTCAACAATATTTATCAGCTCGGAGCGATGACTCGTGGGCGTCCGCGCGTCCACAGCGGCTCCAGCACACGCCACTGGCCACCACGAGGGTCCTGCCTCTGCCCGCCACCTGCCTCACCTGAAGTCCGGGAGCGGGAAGGCCTGAACGCTGCAGGGAAGCGCGAATGCCGACCCGACCTCCTTCAGAAGAATGTCCCCGCGCGGCCCCGAGGCCTTCGGGGGCTGGCTGGAGTACGGTTCTACAGAAGACAAATGTAGCCCTCAACTTCCCTCCCGCCCTAGGACACCGGGCACCGCCGCCACGCTCACCTACGCCTGGCCGTCAGCGCTGTCATTGCCGCCCCAGGCAGCCGTGAGGGAAGGTCTGCCCCGCCGCCCCGCCGTAAGCTTCTGAGAACTTATCTTACTTTAGTGCTAATTCTAAAATTGGTTTCGCAGTTTCCTTGAATAAATTTATAACGAAGTTTGATTGCCATGAACTAATACTCGTGTCCAAAACTTGGAAAGCTCTCGAGAGCCAAAGGAATCGCCAAAGAACTTCCCCTCCATTCTGTCGCCCCCACCGCCCCCAACCCGCACTAACCTGAAGGCCGGGACAGGGTAGGCCTGCGCCTCACACAGCAGAGTCACCGCCGCCCCTTTGTCCACACGAAGTTTGTCGAACTGCGCACGTCGCGGCACCTTGGGCGGTCCGCTGGCCATGCCGTCTTCAGCACCGAGAGAACGACACATCACACTCATACACGCCACAAGGAAAATACAGTATGGTACCACTGCCGCCCAGCCGCAGAGCCGTCCGATACCCTTACGATGACACGTGACGTCTGTACTTACTGCCCAACCACTCGTCACTTTGCCCTAAGTTTGCCATGAAAACCAAACACTAGACGAGAGTGAAGAGAAGGAAGGAGCATCAGAAGCCTGTCTCGGTCAGTCAGGTGATTCCTCAGGCAGCTCAGGGCTTGCCACGTACCTGAAGGCGGGCACGGGGAAGCCTTGAGCCTCGCACAGCACGGCAAAGCTCTCCCCCGCGCTCTTGGTGAACTGGTTGAACTTGGCCACGTCGGGAATCTTCGGCGGGCCACTGGAGAGCGCATCTAAGCCCCGAAGAAAGGCAATGAGAGAATTGTGTCCTGTCAGAGAGCAGCTCCACGGCGGGAGTAAAGGATCCGTACCAAAACAAGGCCTCAGGGAAAACCTCCACAACTCCGGAACTTCACTGTGAGTGTCAGCACGCTTCGAAGAGCCAGACTGTCCCTCGCGCATAATAAAACATCATAACTTTAAACGGGCAAAAGTTTGACGCGCGGGAAAGCTGCAACAAAGCTTTCAGTCAAAACATAGTGTCAAAAAACAAGAAAATAAATTCTTAAAAAAAAAAAACGTGCTCCAGGGAAGCCCAACGCTGCCGCCCGCCTACCTGAAGGAGGGGACTGGGAAGCCCTGCGCCTGGCAGAACATGGCAAGCCCGATGCCCTCCGCCCGCGTGTACTGCAACAGCTTGGCCTGCTCTGACACCTGGGGCGGCCCGCTGGAAATGCCCGCTACCCCAACAACACCCAACGTTAGTGTCCTGCTACCATCGATGTCCCGTGACCCACGCCCGCCCCTCTGCCGCCTAGCCACTGCCGTCACCCAACGTAGTGTCCTTCCCACATCAATGTCCCCTGCACCATACCTGCACCTCGACCGCCTACCCAGAGCCGTCCCGCCGTGGAAAAGGAACACTAGCACCCTGCCCTGCCCTCCCGTCCGCCGCTCACCTGAAGGCGGGCAGCGGGTGCGCCTGAGCCTGGCACAGGAGAGTAAAGCTGCTGCCGGCCGGCCAGATGTTGGTGGAGAGCCGCGCGGCCATGGCCACCTGGGGACCTCCGCTCGACATGGGCTCTGCAGGACCAGATCTCTCTCTCTCTCTCTCTCTCTCTCTCTCTCTCTCTCTCTCTCTCTCTCTCTCTCTCTCTCTCTCTCTCTCTCTCTCTCTCTCAAGTATTCACAGACACACACACACACACACACACACACACACACATACCCCCCATCCCCCTCCCTTTGTCCGTCTCGCCGCAGCGTCCCGCACAGCACGTGGGTGTCAGTGTGAGGGAAGGCAAGCTGTGTGTTTACCTGAAGGACGGGATGGGGTGGGCCTGGCCGGGGCAAGTCAACACCACACTGGAGCCGCGACCCTCCCGAACCACGTTACTGAGGGCCAGCTGGGGCACGCGTGGGGCGCTGCTCGATACTCCCTCTGCCGGGGCGGGGCGCGGTGGACGAAAGGGATGGTGAGTGTTGGGGGTGTTGGTGAGGGTGGTGGAGGGGTGTGGCGCGGTGAAGTGGGCAGTGTTGGTGGGTGTAGTTGAGGGTGGTGGATTGATGTGGCGTGGTGAAGTGGGCATCGCTGGTGAGGATGGTGGAGGGATGTGGCATGGTGAAATGGGCAATGTTGGTGAGGGTGGTGGATTGATGTGGCGCAGTGAAGTGGACAGTGTTGGTGGGTGTCGGTGGGAGTTGGTAAGAATGGTGGCGGGATAAGGGGGAGGATAAAGAAGCCAATGACACGTTTCCGAGATATTTTCGACTAATGAGGGAGGGGAACGCGGGGGTACGTGGAGAGGGGTGGCGCGAGAAGGAGGTGCTGACGGAGACGATGGCGAAGATGGAATGTCATAAAACTACCTAACACAGCCTTGATATAAATAAAACCCTTCCCCTCTTCACTACACCACGAAACGCCCGCTCAGAGCCATCACACGTATTAAAACCACACACAAAAAGTAGAAATAATGGAGAAGAAAAGAGTTAAAAAAATCACGTCTTTGTCACACTATAAATCACTATAAAAAATCACGTCTTTGTCACACTATAAATCACTATAAGAAATCACGTCTTTGTCACACTATAAAACACTATAAAAATCACGTCTTTGTCACACTATAAATCACTATAAAAAATCACGTCTTTGTCACACTATAAATCACTATAAAAATCACGTCTCTGGCTGTCACACTCTAAAACCACATCAAAAATATACGATACAGAAAACAAAACAAAACAGAACGTCTTTCGTCACTCCAGCGCAAAACTTCATCCGAAATCCATACACTAAACGTTATAAGCCAAGAACTATCGACAGTCTAACCTTCCGCCCTAGCTCCGTACAGCTCAGTAAAGAAAAAAAAAAGAAAAAGAAGCGAAACAATGTATTAGGCGCCAAGCTGTCTGCCGCACCCGCTGAGTCACGTGACATGGAGGAAGAGGAGGAGGAGGAGGAGGAGGAGGAGGATAGAGAAGGGAGAGAGATGAAGGTGGGGAGGGTTGGAGGAAAGGAGGTAAGGGGATGAGCGAGAGAGAGAGAGAGAGAGAGAGAGAGAGAGAGAGTAATTATGGAAACTCGATCCCAATCTCTACATGAACGCTTCAGGTGTGTAAAAAATGACAATAATAAAAACAACAGCAACGAAACTATTCTAATAATGTCGATGAATTGACGTCACTCGATGGAGCCCGCGGGGAGAGGGAAAGAGAGCGGCAACACTGCTCTCTCTCTCTCTCTCTCTCTCTCTCTCTCTCTCTCTCTCTCTCTCTCTCTCTCTCTCTTTACTCCACTACCACGCAACGCCCTCCACTATGAGGCTCCTCTCTTTCCTTCTCTCTCGTGCGTGACAAGTTGGCGCGCATCTCTCTCTCTCTCTCTCTCTCTCTCTCTCTCTCTCTCTCTCTCTCTCTCTCACCGCGTCAGCCGCCCACATAACCTCTCTAACTCTCTCGCTCACTCTCTCATCTCCCGTCTTCTCTCTCTCTCTCTCTCTCTCTCTCTCTCTCTCTCTCTCTCTCTCTCTCTCTCTCTCTCTCTCTCTCTCTCACCACGTCAGCCGCCCACTAACCTCTCTAACTCTCTTTCTCATCTCCCGTCTTCTCTCTCTCTCTCTCTCTCTCTCTCTCTCTCTCTCTCTCTCTCTCTCTCTCTCTCTCTCTCTCTCTCTCTCTCTCTCTCTCTCTCTCTCCACCAAGATACATACACACACAGTCTTCCTCTGAGTAAAAGAAACGATTCCTCCTCCTCCTCTTCTTCTTCTTCCTCCTCCTCCTCCTCCTCCTCCTCCTCCTCCTCTCCTTTCTTTGCCCTGAATGAACCACCAAGACATGTTTGCGCGAACACGACAGCTGAAAGAGTAAAACTTCACCCTCCATGCCGGGTTCTTTTGCGGAGGAAGGACAGCTGACTTAACGAGAGAGAGAGAGAGAGAGAGAGAGAGAGAGAGAGAGAGAGAGAGAGAGAGAGAGAGAGAGAGAGAGAGAGAGAGAGAGAGAGAGAGAGAGAAGGCTATAAAGAAAGAAAAAAAGAAAAATCGTGTAAAATAAAACAAAGAAAAACCTAAAACAACATATAAATAACAAAACACGTAAGATTAATGTAGGTACCAAGCGAGGGAGGTGAGAAAGAAAAACAGAAATAGAGAGAGAAAGGGAGAGTGAGTAAGGTCGAGCAGGTAAGTCAGGTAAGGGAGGGTACCTGAATCTGGGCAAAGGGTGAGCGGAGAGTTCGCAGGTGAGGGTTGCCGCGCGCCCAACCCTCGCTACCGGGAACTCAATCTTCCTCCCGCTCGTGACCTTGGGCGGCGCCGACACCATGGGCTCTGCGGGGCCGCCCAGGGGTGAGGGTGAAGCCAGAGGAGGATAAGGGGGAGGTTAAGGTGTGGAATTAAGGGTTCAGGGAGTAATTTTCAGGTCTCAAACGCCATTATGAACTTCTGTATGTGTCTGTCTCCCGGGGAAGGTTAGGCGGGTGAAGTTAGTGAGGTGGTCTTTCTCTTCGCTTCTAATATTATCTATAACGCGTCTTTCTTTATGTCTGGCTCACGGAAGAGTTGATGTGTCTTATGACGTGAGAAAAGGAAAAACAGCGTGCGTTATTGTGTGTAGGGAATGGGATATGTGCGTAGAGGGTTGGGTGTGAGGAACGGTAAAGCCCTTATGTTTGTAGGTGTGTAGGGGAAGAAGGTATGTCTGTAGGTGGGTGTGAGGGACGGAAAAAAGGCTTGTGTATATAGGTGTGCAGGGAATGGGATATGTGCGTAGAGGAGTGGGTGTGAGGAACGGTAAAGCCCTTATGTTTGTAGGTGTGTAGGGGAAGAAGGTATGTCTGTAGGTGGGTGTGAGGGACGGGAAAAAGGCTTGTGTATATAGGTGTGCAGGGAATGGGATATGTGCGTGAGGGATGGGGAAAAAGGACACTAACACGTTTCAACTTATGTTTGTCCTCCTAAAGCTATGATGTGTGTTATGACCCTCTGCTCTCCGTTTCAAACACCCACTATGTCGCTTTCCTGCTTATGTCCGTTCTCATTAAGCTCCGATGTGTGTTGTGGCCTTTTTCTTGTCGTTCCTAACACTCACTATAATAAATCTCTGCCCATGTTTGTCGTCGTAAAACTGTGATGTGTGTTATGACCCTCTGCTCCCCGTTTATATTACTCACTATGTCGCTTCTCTGTTCATGGTCGTTCTCATTAAGCTCTGATGTGTGTAATAGCCGTTTTCTTGTCGTTCCTAACACTCACTATAACAC
The DNA here is from genome assembly GCF_024679095.1 of Eriocheir sinensis. Classification (NCBI taxonomy): domain Eukaryota; kingdom Metazoa; phylum Arthropoda; class Malacostraca; order Decapoda; family Varunidae; genus Eriocheir; species Eriocheir sinensis. The sequence goes on from NC_066564.1 coordinate 4,709,855, forward strand.
GCCTTTGCTTGTGTTTGTCCTCCTAAGGCTGTGTTACGTTTTATGATCTTTTTCTCCTCGATATTTACACTCACTGAACATGTCTGTCCTTCTGAAGCCGTGACGTGTGTTGTGATCTTTATGTTATCGTCAAAGTGGAGGAGTAAGAAGAGGAAGACAGTGATTATAAAGATGAGGAGGAAGAACAACAACACCACTACCACCAACAACACCAACAACAAAAACAAAGACAGGAACAACAATAACAACACTTGCGGCATCAGAAACAACGGGGTACAAAAGAAAACTCAAATTACGGGGAGGCCGGTCGGACAGCGCTCAGGGACAACAACAACAACAAAGCTACTCCGACACAACGAACGCGGAGTCGTCAGCAGAACACCAGCAGCGTCAGCAGTAATGAGAACAGCACAGCCTTCAGCATCGTCAGCACCTACACCCCCTCCCCCTCCCTCTCCCCCCTTTACCTGTTCCCACTCCAACACAGGTGACCCTCGCTTCCCCTCTCCCTCCCCCTCTCCCCCCTGTACCACCTGTAATCACTACCTGAGCACACGCCATCTTTATACAAGGTTACAACAGGACTGAGACACGTACAGCTTTAGTCTCTCTCTCTCTCTCTCTCTCTCTCTCTCTCTCTCTCTCTCTCTCTCTCTCTCTCTCTCTCTCTCTCTCTCTCTCTCTCTCTCTCTCTTGTGTTTGTGTGTGTGTGTGTGTGTGTGTGTGTGTGTGTGTGTGTGTGTGTGTGTGTGTGTGTGTGTGTGTGTGTGTGTGTGTCAAAAACTTTCACTTGGTTCACTTAAAACGAAAAAAAAAAAAAAAAAAGTCACACAAGAAAACATCATTTAATCACGCGGGCAAAGTTTACCTCGGAGACACACACACACACACACACACACACGCACACGACGCTATTCCCCACTCCCCGAACTGATCACTGCACCGGTTAACTAAGTAATGAAGGAAACACAGGTATACACGCGCACTGATGAACGATCCAACCAGACCAGGTGAGCGCCGCGCCCCTCCCACCACTAGCGCTGACAACCTGGCCATTCCTCGCAGGTATATCAAGAACGGAAACCAAACAAGCATAATAATTGATGGAGGCGAGTGTTGCCGCTGAATAAGTAACACGGCCAATATAGATCCACAGGTTCCTCGACGGTATCAAAGTAACCTGAATACGGTCCTTCTATGTCGGTATAATAAGAGATGTATATGAACTCTGTGTAGGCAATGATGGAGGTGAGTGTTGCCGCTGAATAAGTAACACAGCCAATACAGATACACAGTTTACTCGACGGTATCAAAGTAACCTGAATACGTTCCTTCTATGTCGGTATAATAAGAGATGTATATGAGCTCCGTGTAGGCAATGATGGAGGTGAGTGTTGCCGCTGAATAAGTAACACGGCCAATATAGATACACAGTTTCCTCGACGCTAACACAATAACTTGAATACGGTCCTTCTATGTCGGTATAATAAGAGATGTATATGAGCTCCGTGTAGGCAATGATGGAGGCGAGTGTTTCCGCTGAATAAGTAACACGGCCAATATACACACTTTCCTCGATGCTAACACAAAAACCGGAATAAGGTCCTTCTACGAGGGCATAACAGAGGTGTATTTAAACCCCGTGTCGTCACTGATAGGCGAGTGTGGCTTGTGAAAGAACAATAGAACCACGATACACATATATAAAAGGCGATGGCTTAGTGGTAGCGTGCTGGGCCCACATTCACCACGTGATGGACGACGCGAGTTCGAATCCCCACGCTACCACCTCGGATTTTTCAGTCACCGCCGAGTGGCTTAAAACTACCTACATGCTGTCCTGAAGACCACCCATCAACCCGGACTTCCGGGGGGAAGCATGAGCCAAGAGAAGATGGCGCCACTATAAACACTTGCCTGCGCCATGACGGGCTGGGGCGAATACCATCCAGGCCCCTCAAGCAAGCCTACCGGCGCTATAGGCATAGACGTACAAAAAATAATAAATAAATAAATATAATACGGTCCTTTTACGTGGGTATAACAGAGGTGGATATGAGCTCTTGTGTCGTCATTGATAAGCGCGTGTGGGTTGTGATAAAAAAAGAACCATGATACAGATATATAACAAAACAACAACTGAAATACTGAGGTGCGACCCTTCTATGTGAGTATGAAAGAAGTGTATATGAACCCTTTGCCGTCAGTGATATAGGCGCGTTTGACTTGTGAAAAATGCAACAGAACCATGACACGCAAATAGAACAAAACAATACAATAAATAAAGCGAAAGGGAAACTATTACACCGAGTGACGCGCGTGGGTGTTGTAGCGATGGAAAGATTGTTCCCCCACTACCTGTGCTGGGGGACGGGCGAGGCCTGGGCGTCACAGAAGAGCGAGAAGGGGCTCCCGAGGGCGTAGGTCTCCGTTACGTGCTTGTCTCTGGTGGTGAGGCGAGGCCCTGAACTCCCAGCCGGATCTTAGCGAGACGGGACAACGAGACGAGTTCATTCCGAGCAAGGAACACATCTAGAGCCTTCTAACACACTGAGACCCGCCCCACACACACACACACACACACACCTGCGTCTCGTCTTGACAGCGCGCGATGGTTTACGGTCACACCAGGCCACCTATCCGATACCTTTCCCGCTCGTGAACTCCATTAACACACATCAACACATACCTAACAACATAGCTAACATACACACCCCATCTAACATATCCGAGGTCAACTACCATAGGGCAAATACTACTTAATACCCATACCCTTCCCGTGACCTTCCCTTTCTTCCACCTACGCCCCCACCCTTCACCGTTCTCTTTTGGCCACTGTTTACTCTTATCTTCTATGGGAGTGGCGAGTAACGGGCCTTTTTTTCTACCCTTTTTGTTGCCCTTGAGGCGTGTCCTATGATGTAAATAAATAAATAAATAAAAACTACAAATTGAAGACCTTTTCCCTTTTCTCACATCAACCCAGCTACGCACACACTCCTTTTCCATACGCTCTCACCCTCCTTCGCTCACGGATACTTCACCTATACAACTACAAACGCAATCCTTTTTCCCCTTCCCTCAGCACATACACCATTCCCTGCACACCTATATACACATAAGCCCTTCTCCCTTCCCTCACATCCACGTACAGACATACCTTCTTCCCCTACACACCTACAAACATAAGGGCTTTACCGTTCCTCACACCCAACCCTCTACGCACATATCCCATTCCCTACGCACATTAACGCACGCTATTTTTCCTTCTCTCACGCTCCCTCACCTACACGTATAGCCCATTTCCTTACACACATTTCCCTGCCTCACACACTCGGCACTCTACACGCCTCTGCCGCCTCCACGAACCCTAACTTGCCAGGGAGTCGCCGCACCATCAGGCCGCCGCCGCGTGGAATCTCATTAAAAACTTCGGCCAAAACAAAGTCAGTCAGAGGCGACACACAGCCATTACGGGTCCATTTCCGCCACCGCCTGCGCTCTCAATCTTCCCGCGTGACCATCGATCAAAGTCTGCGCCACTGGTAAGCCCGCTATCAAAGGCTCCACCACGGACAAAGCGCTGTATTAAAGGCCCTGATGCCTCGGGAAACTACCTGACTGGAGACGAGTGGAGGTGGCCTTTGTGAGTATTTGAAGCGTGTTTATAGTGAAGGAAGTGTGGGTAGCCTTGTTTACGAGCCCTTCTGGGAGCTGTGCGAATGGTGGTGTTATCCAAGCTTTCCTGCAACTCAAACTCATCCAAGTGTAGCGGATGGTTAGTATTTTTTTATGCATTAAGTCTTGCAAAACGAGTTATGTTTTTCCTTCATTCTCGTCCGGGTAACTGCCCTAAAAGTGTTGCATAAGTAAGGGCGGCGGGCTGCGGGGAGCGGACCAGCGGTGCCGCGCCCCACCAGCAGCTTGCCTCCGTTCAGTACCTGTGCTCGGGGGCGGGGAAGGCCTGCACGCTGCACAGGAGGGCGAAGGTGGAGTCTGCCCGCCGCACCTCGTTCACCAGCTTCTCCTTGGACGAGAGGGTCGGGGCGGAGCTTCCTACGGGCTCTACACAAACACACAAACCAACATGTCACACTCAGCTATATAATGGATCCTCCAGACCTAGATTGGCTTTCCGCCCTGCCGCCTGCTTCTCATGCCCGTACCTTTGGTCTTTACCCTTGCGTCACTCTTCCCACAGCCTCTGCCTCGAGCCCACTACCTGTGTTGGCTCTGAACCCATTACCTGTGCGAGGGGACGGGCGAGGCTTGCACGGAACAAAAGAGTGCCAGGTCGGCGCCCGCCTCCTTGACGTCGGTGAAGTGCTTCTCCTTGGAGGGGAGCTTCGGGGCCGACGTGCCCGCGGGGGCTTGAGGGGGAAGGGGGCAGGAGCATTATTAAACGCACACCTAAAGACTCGCGTTCAAAGCAGGTGAAAAGAAGAAAACACTGAGCCGCCACAATGGGAGGCAAAGGCTTTTCCACAAACTGCCTGACGCAGGATGGAAACACAAGCAACAGCCACCGAACATGTTCACCACCTGTCCTTCCCTCTGTTACCCCAATATCTCCTTCCCTTTCTCCAAATCGTGCAGCGAGTTAACGAGTTGAGTGGTGCAATTGAAGGCGGATCAATGCGAGTTTCTTCCTTGCCCTATCCTTCGCTGGTGACGTTCAGCGACGTGCTAAGGTGAAGGCGGGCCGCTAGTTACCTGTGTTGGGGGACGGGGGAGCCCTGGACGGAGCACGGGAGAGCAAGGCCATCTGAAGCCCGCGCCACTTTGTTCACCAGCTTCCCCTCCGCCGGTATTTGCGGCGCGGAACTCCCAGCGGGCTCTGAGAGAAGACCTAATTAGAGGCAGCGGCGGGGCGGGGAACAGAGCCTCGTCGAGAACGTTGGAGATAGAGTCCCTCCTGCAGCGCCTATCTCCCAGTGTGTGTGTGTGTGTGTGTGTGTGTGTGTGTGTGTGTGTGCGCCTGACGAGTACCTGTGTGCTGGGGCGGGGTGGGCCTGGGCGGGACACAGCAGGGAGGTGAGCGCCCCTGCCTCGGTCTCCGCGTTGATGGTGTCCCGTGACCGCAGCTTGGGCGGGGAGCTCCCGAGAGGCTCTAGATGAGGGGCAGAACCACGTCACGAAAAGTCCTCAGGATACTAAATTGTACTTATGATTTCCCTCCCTTCTCGCCATTATGAACCTTAAGACCTGCCCTAGATAATTCATTTCACTTTTCTTGCTCTACTTCTCAACTTTCAAAACGATGCCACCTCGCCCATAAACTTTTCCCGTTATCATCTTTACGAGCAGACTCCTCGCACGCTCTCTCAACCACCCTCCAACCCTCCCACACACGTCCCTACCAGTCTCCTTCGAGGAGCCGGGTACCCCTGCCGAGCTCGCCGGCTACAAATAAAATAGTTTCACTATTTAATCTCGACTAAAGGCTCTGAAACGTTCCCAAGGATGTGACCGGAAAAGTCGAGGTTAACAAAGTAATGACTCAGTTCGGGGAATAACTCTGCGGTCCTGTCGTGCCGCGTTACACTATCGCCGCGTCCCGCCCCCGACAACGACCATGAGCACTATGCGGAGTTTTTCTGTAGCCATACCAGCACTTCCAACCTTTCTCATCCCTTGCTTTTTATAATGTGTGTTGGCAGCACATAAACGATTCATTTCAAAGCTTCGAGTTCCCACCCCCAGACGACCATCAAGTGAAGAGCGAGTCAAATTAAACTAAAAGCACCAACGAGACAAAGTCATTTTCGCCAGCCATTGCTCTCCACGCCACCGGGGATACGTGATCACCAGCGCTGCCACACACGCAGGCGCTGCATTACTGCCGAGGCAGCCGCTGCAGCAGCTGCGTTAGTCTTGACAACAGCGGGAGGAGGCAACAGTACCTGAAGGTGGGCGGGGGGTGGGCCTGGGCGTCGCAGGGGAGGGAGAAGTGAGTTCGGGCAGGCACGGTGACGGCGTTGATGGTCCCTTTGGCCACGCCCAGCTTAGGCCCGGAGCTGCCGACGGAATCTACGGCCGAGGGACGGAAGTGTGAAGGGCGAGGGAGGGGGAGGGGAAGGGAAGGGAAGAGAGTGCGAAGGGACGTCAGAGTGGATAAGCAAGAAAATTAAGATGGATAGGATGGGAGGCGATGGGAATCCCGGGAGGGAGAATTTTCAACAGAGCTTACAGTAGAGGAAAGTGGTCATGGAGGAACATTTTTCCCTTGCCAAAGCGGCGCTTGAGGGAGGAGCCTTCATGGAGGGAATGGCCGTGGAGGCAACGAGATATTCCTGGCCCGCGAGTAGACAGAGCCACGAGGAGAAGAGATTCAAGAGACAGGTAAATGTTTACCTGTACGTGGGGAGGGGAAAGGCCTGGGCGTGGCACGAGAGGGCGAATCTGTGGCCGCGGGGAGTGACTTCCTTACTGACGGTGTCTCGGGGCGGCAACTGAGGCGCCGAGCTGCCAACGGGATCTGCCGGGCACCACAAGGTCCAAACACACTCTTACTAGGCCGTTCATACTATTTTATATCTGTGCATCACCTAACTCATAACACGCCTCCTCCAGGACTGTGGGTACCCCCCTTTTGTGAGCATAGTGTCACCGGGGACAGCTTTTTCCTGACTCCCTTTGGTCCGGGACCAAATAAATCTTTTACGTCTTATATATTTCCCCAAAACGGGCATGAACCGCGCGGCCGACACGCTGATTCTGACACACGAGACACTCACCGTCCCATCTTCCGCAATTTTACCCATAAACGTCCCCGTGACAAACAGCGACCCGGCATTACGTATTTATGAAGAAACCTTTGACTCCCAGAACAGCCTCGCCGTTGGCTCAAAAGCAAAACCCCCGTTGTTGATCAAAAGCAACATCTCTCCGCCTCGCCAGCGCCTCCCCCTCGACCCCTGCAGCTGCCCTGCCGGCCGAGACCGTCTCTGAGGCCGGCCGTGTGATCAATAGGGTGTAGCGAGCGGAAGTTTATCTGAGGACGACCCTGTCTGGGGGACGCCGAACGATGGTGGAATCCCTAACACGCTTCCCTGGACCCAAATAGAGACGCGAAAGGGGGGAACCCGCCTCATGAACCTTTTGGGCGAACCGGAGCTCGAAGATATTTGAGGGAAGGAGACAAAAACAAGGCACGGCAACGCGGATAAAACAACCTGGGCCGCGAGGGGAACTAATTTCGAACCTTTTCTCTCCCCGTGCGTGTATCGCGTGATTGCTAGCGATGGGAGCCGAAGTGTGCCGTGTGCCGCCTACCTGCAGGGTGTATGTGTGGCGAGGGTGTGAGAGGGGAAGGGGGATGTGATGCGGGGATGAAAGTAGTGTCCGATGGAAGAAGTTATGGAGTGTGAGGAACGTTTTGATAAAGATATGGAGCAGCAACGGATGATGATGAGGAGGAGGATGAGGAGAGGAAGCACCTGTACTCTGGGGGCGGGGAGGCCTGGGCGCTGCAGGGGATGGCGTAGCTGCGTCCAACCGCCGTGATCTTGGCGCTGACGGTGTCCTCCACAGGCAAGGATGGACCAGAGCTTCCCATCGCCTCTGCACACACACACACACACACACACACACACACGTCGGTTAGCGGACTCTCCTAGCACCGGGATGCGGGTACACACACCTTCCCCGTCAGCCTCAATCACAGTCCCCGAGTCTCACGCTGTCGCCATCACCTCCTCGCCTCCGCCACGCCCGTCGCACAACCAGTCACCAGCGAGTCTGCTTACGAACGCTTCCTCCTCAACTGATCTTCATTCCTTTTCTCCCCATCAGGACACCTCACCTCCCGAAATTGACCTCTCTTTCGGCCACATCTTTTGATTCTTTTTTTTGTAAGAGAAGCGAGTAGCGGGCTTTTTTTTTACTATTGTTTCCTTTTTTTGTGCCCTTGAGCTGTCTCCTTTGTTGTAAAAAAAAATGTAGAAAATAGTTAAGCTCAGGTAAGGAATATTCATAAGTACAGGTAGCGAGTCTTATAAAAAGGGTGTGTATGTGATCGCTTTCGCCTTCTTCTACATCTGTGCTTCTTTTTCCCTTCCTTCCTTCCTTCCCTTCTTCCTCGCTTTCCTACGTTCGTTCTTTACATCGCCTCCCTTTCCTACATCTTTGCTTCTGTATCCCTTCCTTCCTTCCTTTCTTTCTCTCTTTCTTACATTCGTTCTTTGCCTCATTTTCTCTTCCCCATCTACGTTTCTTTGCCTCCAATCTCTCCCTTCCTCCCTTTTTTCTCCTCGCTTTCTTGCATTCGTTCTTTGCCTCGTCTCCTTTCCTATATCGATGTTCCTTTGCCTCCAATCTCTCCCTTCCTCCCTTTTTTTCTCCTTGCTTTCTTACATTTGTTTTTGCCTCACCTCTTCCCCATCTATGTTTCTTTGCCTCCCTCCTCGCTCTCTTACATTTGTTCTTTGCCTGGTATTACAACTTTGATGAGTCGCTAAACCGTAACCCCGCCCGTCGGTCCGCGCCCTACATCTGCAGAGATACTTTCGGGTTTGTTGTTCCAGCGTCCATGAAAACACGAGGACCCAAAGCACGGGCAGCCCATCTATAGCCCGGCGAGCACGTCCCGCGCGGCGAGCCTCGGCCAGACCCTCATGGAATATTCACAAAACTTTCTACTGTTGTGTTTCGTGACCGCTGCAAACCTAACAAACTCGTCCGCGTCGGCCAACTCAGAATATTGCCCCGACACGTTACTGAAGAGACCACCCACTAGCTTTATAACTCTGAAATAGCCTTTCTGTACCTGTATTTCCTCCTGCCTACGACTTAAACACATTCAAGATGGGAGTATCAAGACGCCTCTCCAAATGACTCTGCCTCTCTGTTTTCAATACCTTATACTAAAAATTGTTTCCAGGAGTAGCGCCGGGTGAACTTTTTTTTGTACCCTCCCTTTTCTTGCGCCCCAGAACAGTCTCCTAAAAAATCTTGACCTTCACCCCCCCCACCCCCCTGCGTGATGGCCTGCCGCGAGGGTGGGTCATGCATTACCTGGTCTTGGGCGGCGGGTGTGCCTGCGCCTGGCACGTCAGCGACAAGCCGACCCCAGCAGGTTGGGTCTCGGAGTTGATCTTGTCCGTGGACGGTAATCGCGGCGCCGAGCTTCCCACCGGTTCTGTTGCGTCACAATCAACGTCACATAACATTATAATCACGCCGTGTCCCTGAACGCCAGCAACAACACACGACAAACCACCTACCAAGCCTGGCTCGCTCGGGACAAATCACCTCCGTCAGCCAAACACTTGCTGTGGTCGTCGCAACTAGAGACCTGCCACTTAGCCTCAATCACCCCTTGACCCTTACTGCCTCACCCCGACCTAGGCGCCGCCACAGTCCTTACCGCACTGCCGGCACGGGGAAGCCTTGAGCCTCGCAGAAGAGGGAGACGTTCGAGGCGGCCGGCTTGAGCACCGTCAGCAGTGTGTTGACTCGCTCCTCCCACGTGAACTTGGGTGCCGAGAACCCCACGGGGTCTGGGAATACGGGTGAGGTGAGAGGAGACGAGTGGGGTAAGGAGGAGGACAGGGCGAGAATAATAAAGGGACAGGGAGCCAAAGGGGTTGAGGATAAGGGAGCTGGAGGGGTGGGAACAGTTTCACACTTTGTTTATCTCATTTATTCGTCGCCGCCCAACGCTCGCGTCTGACTAATAGTTGCAAAGGTGACTGAAAAGCATTACCGCGCTACAAGAACTCTCCCACTAAAACACAAGGAGTCGAAGGGGTTGATGATAAAGGAACTGTGGGGGTGGAGCAGTTTCACCCTTGGTCTGTCTTATCAAATCGTAGCTGCCCAACGCCCTAATAATTGCAAAGTTGACTGAAAAGCATCGCATCGCCGCACTACAAAAACTCTCCCATTAAGACACGAGCTTAGTCACTGACGAAAGTATGAGCCCAGCACACAGGAACCCCGCCGAATGCTTGAGGCAGTCTGGCGATAGTTACAGAGGAAGAGGTCAGGACGATTCGCGTGTCACATGGTTAGGGTGAGGGAGGTCAGGATGGTGAGGGCGTACCTGGTGCGGGGCGGGGGGTGGGCCTGGGCGGGGCACAGGAGGGGGAAGCTCGAGCCTTCCTCCTTGTCGGTTGCCACTCGGTCTCGCGTCGGGAACTTTGGGCTTGACATGCCAACGGGGTCTGCGCCGCCGACACGAAACAAGGGAGTCGTGAGTGAATTGCAAGGACGAGGCTAGGGAGGAGCAGTGTGGGTAGAGGTGGATGGGGAGAGGGAAGGTTAGGGAGGGGGAGGACAGGGTGAGGGGAGAGGGAGGAGTAGTGAGGGGGGTCAAGTTGAAGGGGAGGGGGAGTGGGAGTAGTGAGGGTGGGGACAGGGTGGATGGTGAGGAGGAAGGGTAGTGAGGGCAGGGACAGGGTGAAGGGAGAGGGAGGAGTAGTGAGGGGGGACAAGTTGAAGTGGAGGGGAAGGAGGAGTAGTGAGGGTGGGGACAGGGTGAAGGGGAGAGGGAAAAGTAGTGAGGGTAGGGACAGGGTGAAGGAGAGGGAGGGGTCGAGTGGTACCAATGTTGGCTGCCGTCACTGTCTGCACCGAGATTTCAAAATGTCTTCATGAGCCCCGTGCTGGTCAGTAGTGTGTCCCGGGGAGGCTTTAATCGGATGTTACACGGGGAAGAAAATTCATAAAAAAAGATGCACAAGAAAAAGCTCCACTGCTCAAACAAAAATAGAAATAACTTCCGATAATTCGCAGGTTACTTTTGTTTCAAGGCACCGCTCCCATCACACAGTCCGGAGAGCCTCGGGGCCTTCACGACGCTCTGGACCCCGCGGACCACTCACCTAAACGAGGGGACGGGGTGCGCCTGCCCCTGGCACTGGAGGGAGAAGCTGGTGCCCGCGGCCTTGACTTTGGTGCGAGAGACATCCTCGCCGGGGAACTTTGGGCCGGACAGACCCACCGGTTCTAGAAGGCCGCAAGGCAACACGACACTCAGGTTACTAAACGACAACACGACCACGCTGGACCAAGGAACCTCTACGTCACTTTCACTCTGAGCTACACCTGCCTAATGGACCGCCTTAGACCCAAAAGTTTCCCCGCACAGCCGTTAAGTGTTGCCGCATGAATGACGGAATGGCTTGCTTGTCCCTGGCCTCCACGCGGTTAGGTTAAGCTATGGAATGAGTGCCGGCATCTCTTTGAGGATGTAACAAGATGAGTTAGTGAGCAGAACTACAGAAATACGTGACATCAGATCCAGTTACCTGAAGGAAGGGACCGGGAACCCCTGAGCCTGGCAGAAGAGAGAGAAGTTTGTGCCCTGAGCCTTGAGCTTCCCGAGCACGAAGTCTTCCGATGGGAGGTGCGGCGCGGAGTGACCCATGGGCTCTGGGCGGCGAGGGGCACAGGGTCAAAGGAAGGACTTAAGGGTCACACACACACACACGCACGCACAAGCAACAAACAAGTACACACACACACAACCTGAGCCTGAATGCCACCCTCCCCTCTGATGGCCTCGCTGCCCTCCGGTGACGCGTCTTCCTGGCAGCACACAAAGCATCCCATATACCCGTCCCCACGTCCCCTGGACACTTATCTGCGTTCTCTCTGCCCGCGCACTGCTCGCTGCCCTGACACAAGATCGTCAGTCTCGGCGCCGTCTTTACATGTCGTGATGCTTAGATGCTTTCACTGCCTGAGCCTACCTGAAGCTGGGCGTCGGGTGGCCCTGGGCGTCGCAAAACACGGAGATCCCAGTGCCGGCCTCCACCAGGGTGGTTCTGGACACGTCCTTGCTGGGCAGTCTCGGGGCGGAGTGACCCACGGGTTCTAGGGTGCGACACACGGGGTGAGGGGAAAGGAATGGCTCTAGGGGTTTCAAGAAGGCCAGAAAATGTTGGAAAGAAGCCACCAGTGGCAAGAATGTGCGACCCCACGATCTCGTCTTCAGCTTGCCGAGCAGTTACGTGTGTCGAGGCGGAGCAAACACAGCGGCGGCACCGTGTCCTTCCTCCTCAGTTTTTAACAATGACCACAAACTTGTAGTGAGGCAGTGAAAGGAAACATTTCACTGCATCGCCACGAGAACAGGCAAGAAACACTGTAATGTTGGTGGTACACGTTAATGTGACACCCGCCTTGCTGCCGCGAGTTTCACAGGGCTCGCGTGTGTGAAGCCCCGGTAGTGGTGCAGAAGAAGGGGAGCGTCAATGCAGTGACAGGTGAGGAGCATTTACCTGAAGGCCGGGGTAGGGTGTCCCTGGGCCTCACACAACAAAGGGAAGCTGCTGCCCGCGCGGCGCACCTGAGTCCGCGAGACGTCGATGTTCGGGAACTTAGGGGCCGACAACCCGACCGGCTCTGTGAGGGTCAGGAAGCATCTGAGCAGCGCAGCGCAGCGCGCAGTGTTGGCAGGGCGAACAAGGAGTCCTGTCTGAGCTTTACATAAAGAATAACACCTGCATGTTTCCCGGCCTATGGCTGTTGTTTCTGGCCCGACGGTACCCATTACGCCCCTCACCCCTGAGCCTCCGGAGCCGGGACATTTGGGCTGAGGACATTACCTGAACTGAGGCAGCGGGTGAGCCTGGGCGGGGCAGGAGAGAGCTAGGGCGCTGGCTGCTCGGCGGGATTGACTGCGGGAGGTGTCGGTGGAGGGGAACTTGGGGCCCGACAGACCGAGGGGCTCTGGGGTGAGTGAAGCAATAAATTACACCAGAGACACAACGTCACGTGGAGCCTAAAGGCGGGGTGGCGTTCCTCAGACGATGCTCGGGGCCAGCCTAACGAAGCAGCGTGGCACAACAAGGACTGCCCAGGGCGCCGCTGTCCCTCCGCCACCAACAAAGTGGAAAATACTGATCCAGGAAAGCGGACGGACATCAAGGAGCCCAGACACGGCCCGAGGCACGTGAAGAAAAAAGGTCAATAGATAAAGCTTTGGGGCGCGCCGAGGATCCGGGATCATCGCCGCTTTACGACGACCGTTACGACCTCGGAAACGATCCTGTTCGGCGGACGAGGCGGCGCGTGACAGATTACCTGAAGGCGGGCGTCGGGTGGCCCTGTGCCCGGCAGAACAGGGGGAAGGTGGAGCCCACGCGGCGCCCCTGTGTGCGGGAGAGGTCAGAGTCCGCCAGCTTGGGAGTGGAGAGTCCTACAGGGTCTGGGGGAGGAGGGGGAGGAAGGGGGATGCAGTGCTGGCTTATTCATGAAGCTGGAGCGCCGCGAGGAGCCTGGCGGTGCAGGGCGGAGAGGTGCCGCTCAATACCACGCCGCGCCCCGCAGCCTCTGATTACTGATGCAGGTGACGGCCGGCACGACGACCTACGCGGCGCCGACACGCAGCCCCGCTCGCACCCATCAAGAATGAATCTGACCTGCATCACGGCCAGGGACCGTGCAGGCTCCAAGCCTTTCCCTCGTCCTCGCGTTCGAAGCTCAGCTAAGCGTGCCGCGTGCCCGGCCCTTCGCGGCACCGGCCGACGCTTTACTGACTGTTTCTCGTTACTCTTCTTTTACAGAGCCGTTTTGCATTCCCCTTGTTTTGTTGTGTTTCCCTGTGTTGTGTTCAGTGTTGCAGCCGTGGCCGGCACAGCCTCGCCCCTCGCGTCCAGTCTCCGTGAGAGTTTGTTCCTACCTGGTCTGCGGCGGCGGGCTTGCCTGGGCCGGGCAGAAAAGGGAAGTGCTGCCCCTCACGCCCACCACTGAGCGGGTCAGGTCGTCCACGGGGGTTTTGGGGGCAGACAACCCCACGGGATCTGCCACCCAAGAGTGAGATAAGAAAGAGCTGAATTATTATCCTCGTGAACAAGGGTCACCCTCGCTCCGTCCCTCTCATGACTGACGCACTGGTACACTCCTACAGACAACAACACAACGCCTGGCCGTCTCACTCTGGGAGTAGCTCATCTAGTTCTAGCGCACCAGGTCGGGGCGCTCGGCGAGGGAGAAAAGAATACATGGCGATGTATCTTTCGAAGACAATTCATCACACATACATATACATGAGCATCGCTCCGCAGTACTGTGTCTGAGAGCGAGGGAAAGATGAGTGTGAGAGGAGCGTGTGGCAGCTAGGGTGCGAGGGGGGGTGCGGGTGTGAACAGAAGCCTCGCACAGAGGGAGTGAACCCACTTACTTGATATTCTGACTTCCATTTGACTAGAGCCAAACGAGGTGACCTACCTGTACTGGGGGAGCGGAAACCCCTGTGCCGGGCACAGCAGCCCGAAGCTGGTTCCGACCTCCTTTATGGCCCGCACGATGTCCACGCTGGCCACGCGAGGCGGGGAGTGGCCCACGGCCTCTGGGGAGGGTTAGCAAGGCTCGTGGTTTGCTGCCTCTGTGCCGTGGGCGTCGGGGCTTTTGGGCAGGTTTAATTTCCTCTCGTGTCTCACCCAAGATGAATGTATTATTGCTGTGAGCATGAGGCTCATAACATTATGAACTACAAAGTTTTGGCAACGCAATAGTAGGGGAGGTCGACAGGGGAGGGGAGGGGAGCCATGGTGCTGAGTGAGGAACCCCTTTGCTGCCTCGCCAAGCACTGACTCAGCACACACTGAGGCGTACCTATGATGCGGTTCGTGACGAAACAACAACAAGCACCAAGGCTGAGCATAACAACGCCTCCTGGGTTCTCCCGGCGGCGAGCACCGCGTAGCGGCACCCTGGCCTTGGCCACAAGCAGAACACTGGAGTGCCTGAGTTGTTGTACAAGACGCTGCTGTTCCCTGCACGCCGCCTACAGGCGAGGCCACACAAAGGGCGGCTCACTGCTCTCTGCTGCAATGTTTACCTGAACTGCGGGATGGGGTGGCCCTGGGAGACGCAGAAGAGGGTGACGCTGCTGCCCTGAGGCTGTGCCGTGCGGATAAGGTCTTGGCTTGGTACTTTAGGGCTGGAGAAGGCGACGGGCTCTGCGGGCGACACGAGTCCTCAGTCCCCGCCCCGCTAACGCTCCAACGCCACCACGCCCCCACCCCCGCCGGGCACTGAATGTTACTCACCCCCCACTTCCCCTTTCCTCCTCACCCCAGCACTAAAACCCTTGATATATTACCACCACCGACCGTTTCCATGAGAGAGAGAAAGAGAGAAAAAGAGAAAGAGCGTGGTACGAGCCAAGCCAACTCGCCGCAACAAAGCGCAACACGAGGCGCGGCGGCCGACCATAAGGCACGTAATATACAGCCGCGGATGTCGAGCCCATAAAATATCCGACTTTATCGATATTCTGGAGCACCTGCAGAGGAGAGTATTGAAGAGGAGGAGGAGGAGGAGGAGGAGGAGGAGGAGGAGGAGGAGGGAAAACAAGTAGCAATATCAACAAGAGGAGAACCAGAAACAAAAATAGAACAATTCAAGTTAAAGGAAGAGGATCAAGAATAAGGAAAGGGAGAGTATTGAAGAGGAGGGAGGAGGAGGAGGAGGACGAGGAGGAGGAGGAGGGAAAACAAGTAGCACTATCAACAAGAGGAGAACCAGAAACAGAAATAGGAGAACAATTCGAGTTAAAGGAAGAGGATAAAGAATAAAAAAAGGGAGTATTGAAGAGGAGGAGGAAGAAGGAGGAGGAGGAAGAAGAGAAGGGAGAATAAGTAGCTAACCAATAGAGGAGAACCAGAAACAGGAATAGGAGGATAATTAGACTCAAAGGAAGAGGATAAAAAAAACAGAAGAAAAAGAAACAGAGACCGGGAGTGGCGAGAGTCGGGAAGCCGGGGTCGCCAATGTTGTGTTGTTGATATCATGCCAGCTCTCTCTCTCTCTCTCTCTCTCTCTCTCTCTCTCTCTCTCCCCCCCCCCCCCAACGTATCTCCGCCGGGCGAGGCAATGCATAGTCCTGACCCGCGGCGCCTCATCTGCGTGCGTGCATATTCAATGAGGAGGATTTCATGCCTTTAATTGAATGATATGAATTTAAAGCAGACTAATTTATGCAGCCGCCGCGCCGCCCCATCGCCGGTGAGTCGCGGAAAGGCATGCCAACCCGAAGATTAGACGGGGGGCTGCACACACACGCACACGCACACACGCCCGCTTGTTCCCACGCCTCTCTCTCTCTTCAGCCTCTACCCCCTACCCCCAGTTCGGTATTCATAGACGATTCCGACTCTCACATCATTTCCATAGGCCAAAAAATAGGTTCAATGCGTTCCTATGAGTGTGTTTCACGTTCATATTATAGAAGCTTTGCCACACTACCACCAGGGTCATGAATCTACCCACGGAAGGGCCCAGAACTCCCACGACAGCCTTGTTAGATATGTGTACTTGACTCCCCTAAGTGTCAAGGAGTGAGGCTGCAAAAATGAGGTTCAATGCGTTCCTATGAGTGTGTTTTTATGTTCATATTACGGAACCTTCGTCAAACTATCATCAGGCTCATGAATCTACCCACGGAAAGGCTTAGAACTCCCGTGAAACCTTGTTAGGTATGTGTACTTGACTCCGAAATGTTCAAGAGTATGGCCCCAAGTGTCAAGGTGTGAGGCTACCTGTAGGCGGGGGGCGGCGAGCTCTGGGCCATGCAGAAGATCGCGAAGCTGGTGTCTGCCTGCCTGGTGGAGCGGGCCACGTCCTCGCTCGCGAACTTGGGTCCCGTCAGCCCCACGGGTTCTATCATAGGGGGGAGAGGCGGCCGTCAGGGGTGTGTGGTGTGGTGTGATGTTGGTGTTGTTTGGTATGATGTGGTCTAACTTGCTGTAGGTATGGTGTGGTGTGGTTGAGTTAGATTTGGTAATGCGTGGTTTAAAGGGGTGTTGGTAAGGTGTGGTGTGGTTTAACGCGGTATGGTTGAGTGGGGTTTAGTGTGGTATGGTTTAAATTGGTGTTCTTAGTGTTGTGTTGTGTGGTGTGGTGTTGGTATGGTGTGGTGTGACAGTTCCGCTAAGGTAGGGAGGCCAAGCGCTAGGGAATGAGTGCCGGCCAGCCAGTTAATCGCCCACACACAGCCACGGTGACAACAAACACAGCGCGACACAGTGACTACAACGCCCGCCACCAGACGAGGATATGATGGCTGCTACGAGATGAAGCCATGACCAAACGCCTTCTCTCCTGCAGGCAAGATGTATCAAGGGGAACCACGGGGGTCGAACGGGGGACACACGACACCCCCCTAATGTCCCTTCATACCACTGCCAACCCTCTGCCTCTGCCCCCCCCCCCTCCTCCCCCCACCGCTGGCCAGACTTTATAAGCTTCGGCAAAACTTCTGGCATTCCGAAACACATTGATGCGCTCCTCTCACCTCGACGAGATAAAAATACATAGAGAAGCGAATAGAGGCGGAATCATCTTAGCCAGTCCAAGCACACCACGAGGCAACACTCCCGTCAGCCTCAACACAAACCCTTGACCCCTTGAAACACTGAGACGCGGAGGAGAAGACGGCAAGGCAATAGTTCACAGCGTCAAGGCTCGCAAACCCTCGCCGAGAATAGACCCAGAAAGCCGTCAAACTCCCGTCAGCCTCAACACAAACCCTTGAGCCCTTGAAACACTGAGACGCGGAGGAGAAGACGGCAAGGCAATAGTTCACAGCGTCAAGGCTCGCAAACCCTCCGCCGAGAATGGACCCAGAAAGCCATCACGTGAGTTAGTTGTCACGCGGTGCTTGAGTGGGCGTGAGGGGCGTCCAGGCAGGCAGACCACGAAGTTAGGCCCAGTCCGCCCCGCTGAGTGTAACGCGAGAGGAGGCAGCCGGGAGGACAGACAAGACGGTGATGGAGATGACAGGAACACATGTGAAGATAGAGATTGTGTTGAAGGTGGAGATGGTGGTGATGATGGTGGTGAGCAGTCAGGAGTGGTAGTAGTGATGGAGATGATAATACTGATACTGGAGAAGATAGGAGGAAAAGGAGATGGAGACTGATGGTGATGTTAGCGGGGAAGGGTCGGGGAGTAGTTGTTGAGATTGAGGCATAAGGGGTTAGTTTAAGGGTTGGTATAAGAGCAATGGAAAGGAAAATATGAAGATAGAGAGGAAGGAGACGGAGACTGATGGTTATGTGCGTAGAAACAGAGGCGGTAGTGATGTTAGCGGGGAAGGGTCGAGGAGTAGTAGTTGAGATTGAAGCATAAGGGGTTAGTTTAAGGGTTGATATGAGTAATGGAAAGGAAAATATGAAGATAGAGAGGAAGGAGACGGAGATTGATGGTTACGTGCGCAGAAACAGAGGCGGTAGTGATGTTAGCGGGGAGGGGTCAGGGGCAGTGGTAGTTGAGATTCAAGCATAAGGGGTTAGTTTAAGGGTTGGTATGAGTAATGGAAAGGAAAATATGAAGATAGAGAGGAAGGGGGCGGAGATTGATGGTTATGTGCGCAGAAACAGAGGCGGTAGTGATGTTAGCGGGGATGGGTCAGGGGCAGTGGTAGTTGAGATTGAAGCATAAGGGGTTAGTTTAAGGGTTGGTATAAGAGTAATGGAAAGGAAAATATGAAGATAGAGAGGAAGGAGACGGAGACTGATGGTGATGTGTATAGAATCAAAAGGGTCGCATTATGAGACACTTCATTGCCCAAGAACACTAATTTGACAAGGCTTTCGTATGAGTTGTGGGCATTTCCAGGAGCAGTTCTATGACCCTGGTGATAATGTGACCCTTCCTCTGTACCATGAACCTAAAGAAACACACATATGACAAGGCTTTCGTATGAGTTGTGGGCATTTCCAGGAGCAGTTCTATGACCCTGGTGATAATGTGACCCTTCCTCTGTACCATGAACCTAAAGAAACACACATATGACAAGGCTTTCGTATGAGTTGTGGGCATTTCCAGGAGCAGTTCTATGACCCTGGTGATAATGTGACCCTTCCTCTGTACCATGAACCTGTAGAAACACTCATTAGAACCCTACTGACCTTCTCTTTGACCTTTAGAATTAGATAATGTGAAAAGCGAAAGTGTCTTGAATTATGGCCCAAAGGCTTTAGCGGTGATAAAGATGGTGGTGAGGGGACAGAAGCAGTAATAATAGTGATGATGATGGTGATGATGGTGTTGATGTCTACCTAAAATTGGGTGGCGGGTGAGACTGCGCCTGACATAGAAGAGTGAAGTCCTCGCCCAACTCCACGCTGACGGAATGGATCTTATCATCGGAGGGGAGACGTGGCGCCGAGCTGCCTAGGGAGTCTGGGGGGAAGGGGGGGCAAGGGGGGGCAGGAGGTGAGTGGGCGGTGAATAAGTGATGGGACAAATTGGGTTAAGGGAGAGGACGGTGTGAGAGAGACGTGTGAGGAGAGAGCGAGGCGTAGGTTAGGGACATGAGGAAGAGAGGAGAGAGGAGAGGAGAGGAGAAGAATGGAGAGGAGAGAAGAGGAAAGGAAAGAGTTCAGAGTAGGTTGGGGACGTGAGGAGGTAAATAGGTTAAGGAGGAGAGAGAGGAGAGGAAAAGAAAGGAGAGGAGAGGAGAAAAAATGGAGAGGAGAGGAAAGAGTTCAGAGTAGGTTGGGGACGTGAAGAGGTAAATAGGTAAAGGAGGAGAGGAAAAGAGAGGAGAGGAGGGAAGAGGAGAAGCATGGAGAGGAGAGGAGAGAAAAGGGAGAGAAGAGGAGAGGAGAAGACGGGGGAGGAGAGGAGAGAAAAGGGGAGAATTCAGAGCGGGTTAGGAACGTGAGAAAGTGAATAAGGAAAGGGGGAGAGGAGAGGAGAGGAAAAGAAGGGAGAGAAAGAAAAGTAAGATGAGGAGAAGAGGAAGAAGTAAAGTAAAGGTCCTGAAGGTCAACACAATACTTCTAATTAACCAAAAAAGACGGTTCCTATCTTGGACTTGGGTACCCGACGGCTCTTTCTACCACCACGGCCAAGACTACCTCCTATTCCTCCTCCTTTTCTTCTTATTCTTCCTCTTCCTCTTCCTTATTTTCCTTGTCTAACCTTTCCCCTTTTTCTTTTGCTTCCTAATCTCTCAATCCTTCCTTCTCTTCCTCCTCCTTTTCTTCTTATTCTTCCTCTTCCTCCTCCTTATTTTCCTTGTCTAACCTTTCCCCTTTTTCTTTTGCTTCCTAATCTCTCAATCCTTCCTTCTCTTCCTCCTCCTCCTTGTCCTGTTCCTTTTCTTCTTATTCTTCCTCTTCCTCCTCCTTATTTTCCTTGTCTAACCTTTCTCCTTTTTCTTTTGCTTCCTAATCTCTCAATCCTTCCTTCTCTTCCTCCTCCTCCTTGTCCTGTTCCATAACCTTTCAGTATTTGCCATCTCCTCCTCCTCCTCCTCCTCCTTTTCTTCTTATTCTTCTTCCTCTTCCTCCTCCTTCTCCACTATCGACAACCCTTTCTCGCTGCCTACCACAATCACCACATACCTCCTCCTTCTCCTCCTCCACCAGCAGCATTCCATCACCAGAAGCAACGTGCAAAATCAATGGAACGATCATGGGAGGAGAGGAAGAGTACGAGGAGGAGGAAGAGGAGGAGGAGGTGAAGGAAGGCAACGTGGATACAGGGAGGACACGGCGGCGGCAGGGAGCAAGGGAGTGAAATAAGGATGGAAACAAGAGGAGTAAGGAGAGAAGGAAGAGGGAGCATAAGGAAGAGAAGGAAGGGAGACAACGAAGCGGCAGAAGGGAGCAAGGGAGTGAAGCAAGGGTGGGAACAAGAGGAAGAGAGGTAAGGGAGACAACGAGGCGGCGGCATGGAGCAAGGGAGAGAAGCAAGGGTGCGGCCGCGGCTCCCTGGCGGCGGCGGACGTACCCAAAGAGCGGGGGCGGGTGTCCCTGGGCCGGGCAGAAGAGGGAGATTGTGGCGTTCGCAGTCTCCTCCACTATGTCTCCTTTTTCGCGGCGGGGGAGGTGGGGCTGGCTGCTCCCCACGGGGTCTGGAGGGACGGGGGGGGGAGGAGAAGGAGGAGAGGAAGGAGGAGGAAGAGGAAGGACATGATAGAGTGAGGGGTACGAGAGGAAGGAAGGGAGTTAAGGAGGGGAGGAGGAAGGAGGAGGAAGAGGAAAGACATGGTAGAGTGAGGGGTACGAGAGGAAGGAAGGGAGTTAAGGAGGGGAGGAGAGGAGACAATTACGCCATATTTCATGCCTCCCATCGTCCTCTGAGCCTCCCCTCCCCTGCCGCCCCCCTCACTCCCCTCCCCCCTGCCGGGATGAAAGGGGGGAGTTTCCTGGCCTCAACCTCCACTCTCCGAGCCTCCACGCGCCGCGAATCACAACTTCTCGAGTGGCGTGAGTTTCCCCGAACTAATGTAGCTTCTCCTCCTCCTCCTCCTCCTCCTCCTCCGTACTGTATCGCAGGCTTGGCCGGGCCGTACACTTAAATGATTTTTTTACGTTCTCCAGGTAAAGGTAATTCCTTCCTTGAATAAATTACGAGCCTCAACTTGCGGAGAGGCGTGCGGTTTCGTTTTTTTTTGGGGGGGTAGGGTGGGGAAGAAGGGAGAAAGGGGGAGGGGGGAGTATGGAGTCTTGAGCGTGGTTGGGGGCAAAGCGGGAGGCTGGTGGGTTGTGAGAGCGAGGAGAGGAGAGGAGGAGGCGGGGTGGTGGGGGCGGGGGGTTGCTGCCGCGGCCCAGGTGAGGGTGACTGACCTTGTGGCGGGCGGCGGGTTGGCCTGAGCCTGGCAGAAGAGGGCGAAGGAGGAGCCGCCGCCCTGGGTCAGCATGGATCCCGTCTCCTTGGAGGGCAGCCGCGGCGCCGCCAGACCCACCGGCTCTGTGCCACGACGCGCGTCACCACCGTGCACAGCACAGTAGCCCCCTCTCCCTCTTATTCCTGATTTTTCTCCCTCCCCTGAGCCTCCCTAGCCGCCCCAGATCCCCCCTCCCCCGCCCCTCCGCTCGGCCAAGCCACTTTAGGAAAGGAGCGATTTTATCAGCCGCCGCTGTGTTTAGGGAGCGGCGCGGTCCTCGACTGTATGTTTTAGGCAATACTAATTAGGGCGTGTTATCAATAGACGCTTCTGAACCATAGTTTACAGCGGCGAAAGTGGCGGGAGTGGACCAACGTTATAAAGAGATAATGTTGGCCCGCCGCTGCCACGCGCGGCAGGACCAGTGACTCGCGGCCTTACGAGGACGAGCCACGCCGCGGCGGGGACGGCGGCAGCCTACCTGGTGGCGGGCGGCGGCGCCGCCTGGGCCTCGCACAGCAGCGTGGTGGACAGCCCGCTCTCCACCTCGAAGTTTTGAGCCTTGTTCCTGGAGGGCAGCCGCGGCCCCGACAGAGCCAGCGCCTCTGTAAGCACCGTGGCCATTAGGTGTCCGCCCTGCACGGCGCCCCTCACGCCGGGGAGCGGCGCCCCTCCTTCCCCGCTCGGACGGTGTACAAAGAGTCACTGATCACTGGACGTGTTATTTAGGAGAATACGATCACCACAGCAAGATAAAAGCCTCCAATGATGCCCTTCCTTGAGCTGGTCACTACCCCACCTCCCCCTACACCCCCAGGCTGGCGGCAGCGCGTGGCCCGGTACCTGAAGGTGGGCGGCGGGTGTGCCTGGGCCTGGCAGGGCAGCGTGGTGGGGCTGCCGGCGTCCACGAGGAAGGTGCTGGAGCGGTCACGTGTGGGGAGCCGCGGCGCGCTGCTCCCCGCGGCACCTGGAACACCCGGAGCCGCGCCCTGACACCTCCTCCCTCACCCTCACCCTCACCCCTCCCTTCCCCTCCCCTCACGAGCCCTCGCCGCCCGTCACTAGTCTAGAGGAATACTGTGTACCACCCTGGCGCGTCACGGGCCGAATTAGGAAAACTGTCCCCACACACACACACACACACACACACACACACCACGCAGCGAGATCAGAGCAGCCTCGCCTCCCTTCCCCTCACCGTTAGGGCTGGGGTGGACGGGCAGGGCGGGGTGGTGGGGGGACGCGCCACAGTGATAAACAAGAAAGCAACACTTACCTTCGCGGCCCACAGGTGTCCGGGAGACGAGGACTGACCGACCGTCACCGCTACTTGTGACTCAGAAAAACCAATCAGTAAGATGCATGTGGTGTGTGTGTGTGTGTGTGTGTGTGTGTGTGTGTGTGCATGTGCGTGTGTGTAGGGACGTGAGGGAGCTTCTAGGACTACACACCCCTCCCTCCCTCCATTCTTCCCTTCTCTTTCCCCTTCCTAACAGCGCCAAGATCGTGCTAATCACCCTCATAAGCGTTGCTCCTCGCGTGTGTGACCTGAGGGATTTCCTACGATTACGCACGACCCAGCACCACCTCCCTCCCTCCCGCCTTTCCGTCCTCAACTCCATCCTTCCTTCCCTTCCTAACGCCTGTGCTGGTATATTACTCCATCTCAGCAGCGCCTCTCTTCCTCCCTTCCTTCCTTCCCTCCATAACGCCAAGGCTGTGATGGTATACTTTAATAACTACTCCATCGTTACTCCGCGCGGCCAACCCTTCTGTGTCCCGCCCGCACGGCCCTCGATCCGCGCCGCGCCCCGACACTTCTATAAGACCCTAGCAGGCAGAGGCAAGGACAGTGTGGCTCTTAATCGGCATCAGACCAGTGGCGGCAGAAAGAACTTTTGGACAACAGCAGGTGACTGACAGCAAACGGCTCTTTAAATAACAGGCCGTGACTTTGAATTGTGACAGTGAATGATTTTGGCAATTAATACTTTTGGCATTATCTTTATGTTACGTTAAGGCCAATTGGGTGAGTTTGACGTGTGGTTTAGCTTGAGCGAGACGGCAGGGGTACCCTATCCCAACATTCAGGCTCCTTGTTCAGCCCGGCGGCAAGCCCAGACACACGCCAGGAGGGGAGGTGCGACATTTCCCTTATCCACATCACTCTTCTCATTCTTTGACTCTCTCCTCCTCCTCCTCCTCCTCTTCTCCCTCGCTCCTCCCTCGTGTTCGTGTCGCTCCGAGGTTGCCGCCGGGTCTACACTTATAATCTATTGATATATTTCATTCATTTTGCAACTTCTACGTTAGTCTTCATCATGCATTAATCAAGTGACTGTTTAAGATTTGATTCCACCATTTTGACGTTACTTTACTATTTTGTGTGCAAGTTAGCAGATAATTTTTTAACATCCTTGGTGGGAATATAACAAAGTAGACAATGTTAAATCTAAGACATAATGTTCCCGTCTATTGTTTCCTATGTATGTGTTCTAATACTTCCTCTCTTCCTGTCTACCCCTTCTTCCCCTTTCCTCCTCTTCCCTCTCCTTTCCTCCCTCATATATAACAAGCAAATAACATTAAATTTAAGACAGTAATTCCTTTCATTGTTTTCTATATATTTATTTTACTTCCTATCTTCCTGTCTTCCCCTTCTTCCCCTCTCCTTCCCTCCCTCATATATAACAAGCAAATAACATTAAATTTAAGACATAATAATCCCTCCCACTGTTTCCTATATATTAATTTTCTTTCCTCTCTTTCTGTCTCACACCCCCGTCTTCACATTCTTCTCCCCTTCCCTCTCCCTCCCTTCCCTCCCTTCCTCCCTCATAGCATTACCCACAAATCTCACCCTCCTCCCTGTTTCAGCTCACACTAACCAGCTATTATCCCACGCCAATGTTCATTATTCCTCCCACCCTTCCTTCCTCCTTTTTTTTTACCCACCCACCCCGTTAACCCTTTTGCCTACCCAGCCTCCTACCCATCCCCCTTTTACCTACCTACCTACCAATCCAGTCTTCCTACCTACCTACCTCCCATAACCCCTTTAAATATACCTCTCCCATACGTTACCTCAACCTAACCTGCCCCGCCCTAGGTCCTCCCTCTGCCCCGCCCTCCTCACTTATTCACGGCGAACTTAAGCCTGACGGAGAGGGGAGGAGACCCTTGACACTCCAAGCCCGTATTCTTAAACATTTCATCGGGCAAGCACACGCATTTGACAAGGCTTTCGGAGGAGATTCGTTCATTTCAAGGGGTAGTTTTATGACCCTGGTTGTAGGTTGACTATTCTTCTATACCATGAACGTGAAAAGAGACTCATTAGGATCCGATTTGTCTCCTTTTTTGGGCTTTGAAAATAGTTGATGTGAGAGGCGGAAGTGACTGAGTTTCGTTCATTTCCAGGGGTAGTTTTATGACCCTGGTGGTAGGCTGGTCATTCTTCTATACCATGAACGTGAAAAAAGACTCATTAGGACCCGATTCGTTTCTTTTTTGGGCTTTGGAAATACTTGATGTGAGAGACGAAAGTGACTGAGTTTCGTTCATTTCCAGGGGTAGTTTTATGACCCTGGTGGTAGGTTGATCATTCTTCTATACCATGAACGTGAAAAAAGACTCATTAGGACCCGATTCGTTCCTTTTTTGGGGCTTGGAAATAGTTAATTTGAGAGGAGGAAGTGTCTGAGAATACCGACACTTGAAGACTCGGATCACTAGAGTTGGGAGAGGCAAATAACAAGGTTGCGTAGAGATAAATACAGGTTTGGTGATGGTGGTGGGAGGAAGTATTTTTGGTGATTTTAAGTTAGAGGTTTGTATTGTAGAGCTCTTTACTTTTCTCTCACCATCTTTTTGTTATTATTGTATAGAGATTATCACTGTATTTGTGTTTTATTATTGTATTGCGTGAATGTTTTTTGGGGGGTTGTTTTTATTTTTTTTTATTTTAGTTTTGTTGTAGGAAAAATCTTCTTTTCTTAAGATATGAATGTATTGTGATTTGTCTTTCATAATTTTTGTTGTTGTTGTCGGCGTTTTTCTTTTCATATATTATTGTACTTATTTTCATATATGACTGAAGGGAAGATCTGTGGATACTTATCTTGGCTTACATAACGAATAATTTGAGTGTATTATCTACCAACTAATTTTCTTAATGGATCTGTTTTTGCCCACAAATTTATTTTCAGGTTTACTTTTTTTCATTTTTTTTCTCCTCGTTATTTTTTTATTTTTTTTTGCGTGGTGGGCGAGTGTTATTATCTACCAACTATCTTTTTATATATCTTTTTTTGCTCACATAATTATTTTCTGATTTACATTTTTAAGTTTTTATGGGGGGGGTCTCTTCATCAGTTTTTGTATAATTATTTTCTTTCATTTTTTTCCGTGGTGGTGCGCGCGTCGGCGTGTCTAACAACTCCCTAATCTTCGTTTTAATTAAGTGCCTCCTTTCGGCATTTAGTTTGACAAGATATATTTTTCTCCATTTATCAGACCTCACTATCTCTCTGCCTCTCGTCCTTTTTAATTAGACTCTCTCTCTCTCTCTCTCTCTCTCTCTCTCTCTCTCTCTCTCTCTCTCTCTCTCTCTCTCTCTCTCTCTCTCTCTCTCTCTCTCTCTCTCTCTCTCTCTCTCTCTCTCTATTATCATCAAATTCTCCTCTTCTCTTTTTCTTCCTTATCTTGTTCTCATCTATTCCTTCTTTTGTTCATTTTTATCCGTCTTTAATTTTCTTTTTTATCACTCTTCCTTTTTCCGGACTGTTCCTTTCCACTGCGTTTGTTCTTCATTTGTTTATTTTTTGTTTTATTTCCTCCATCTTCCCTCTTTTTGTTCCTTTCTATTGCTTCTTTTGTTTATTTGTCTGTTATCTCTATTTATTTCCATTATATTCCCTCTTTCTGTTCCTTTCTTATTCCTTTCGTTCATTTATCCTATATCTCTCGTTTTCTTTCTTGCTCTTTATCACATTTTAACTCTTTTGTGTCCATTTTATTTTTATCATTATCTTTTTTTCCTATTCCATCCGTTGTTCATGTATCCGGTAGCTATCTTTTTATTTTTCCTCAAACTTAATTACTTCTCCATTTCTTCTTCTTTATCCTGTTCTAACTCTTCTTTATCCTTCTTTTTTTATTTTTATCATTATTTTTTTCCCTATTCCCTTCGTTGTTCATTTACCCCGTAGCGATCTTTTTTTTCTCTATCTTATTTACTTCATTTCTTCTTCTTTATCCTGTTCTAACTCTTCTATGTCCTCCTCTTTGCTGCTAGTCATTCGCTCTCATTCTTACGCCATTTACTATTTTTTGTATTTATATCGTCAGCAAGTCCTTCGCTTACTCCCTTTACGCCTTTCACGATCTTTATCTCTTATTGCTTCATCCTTGTCACGTTCGTCCTATCGTTCCTCACTGCAAAAGCTTTTCAATGTATGCGCGTACCTCGCCTCATCTCCTCCCCTTCCTATCTCTTTATTTCAGTGCCGTACCTTCATTTTTTTCCATCCCTTTTGCTCTCTTTCCGCACCCTCTATCCCTCCTATCGTCACCCTTCCTATCCCTTCTACCCTTCAAGTACAATTTACATCTTTATATTTTATTTCCACATCTTTTTGTTCTTCCTATACCTTCTATCACTTATTTTTATCCCTTTTCCCTGTCCTCTGTCCTTTCTATTCCCTCTATCTTCCCCCTTCATGTTCCTTCTACCCTGCTATCTACTGCTTTAACTGTCTACTTCTATCTACTCTGTTCCTCCTATCACCTCCCTTCTACCCTTCTATTTCTATCTACTCTTGTCCCGTTTCCTGTGTCCTTCCTATCACCTCCCTTCTACCCTGCAATGTACTTCTATTTCCTCTCCTCCCGTTCCCTATATCACGCCTATCTTCCCCCTCCCTGTCCCTCCGGAGCCTCGCAGGACCTACCGGAGATGACGAGGCGTCCAGCGGTGGCGGAGAGACGGGTTTCCTGGGTGAGGCGGTGCACAGTGCGACACTTGTAACTCTTGAAGCCATCCTCGGAGCTGACGGAGCGGATATGCAGTTCGCCGGAGGGAAGCACCAGGTATTTGCCATCTGCGGGACGCCACACACAAGGCCCAGGTCAGTCACAGGTCACCAGGACGCCGACATGGAGACCCACACATGCGGTACAAGGGTTGGTCTGCATGTCGGCTCGGACGGGGACATCACGGCCCACTCTTGGACCTAATGGCGGCGGGACAGGCTGAGGCTCTCTTCGAATTTTCTCTTTTTTTGTGTGTATTTTTTTTAACGGTACTCTGAGCAACTTTTACTTTTTACATCTTTACTTTTTATATTCATTATTTTTAAGAATACTTGAAACTCCTTTTACTTCTCGACTTTCTTTACTTTTTTAATTTCACTACACTCTGATATTAATGTTGACTGTCAAAGGTAATTCTAATAGTCAAGTCCATAAATTCCTGCAGCTTTTTAAAACATGCAACACTAACTCAGCTTTACGTTTAGTTAATTAAAATGAAGCTCAGTAAAAATTAACAGATATCCATGAATGCAACACACGTAGTAAAAGTTAATCATTCTGCTTAAAGGGCCAGCGACAGGCGGCAGTGACCTTTTGCAACACTAGTTATTAAGTCATTACATCGCTCAGGCATTATTTAGAGCCCCAGCCGTGCCCCGCCAGGTCCAGGGGGGAGCCAGCGCCCCGCCCCACTACTCCCCTTCCCTCTCTTCCCCCCCAACACGCCCGCCACACATCCAGCATCGGCACAAACACAAAACGGAAGAGCTCGTGAGATATGAGTCTTAATGAGCCCCCAGACATGTTTAAACCCTCCTCTCAGCCCCCCTCATGCTGACTCCGCCCTCGCCGCCGCCTTCCGCCTCCCAGCGCCGCCCACGAGGTCCTTCTCTCCGTCACTTCCGTCGCGTCGTGTGGGCGGGGCAGGAGACTTCAGGAGGCAGGGCAGACGAGCACAGCCGAGAGGGGCACCCGTGAACACTGAAGAAGTTAGGCTGAATGTGTGGCGGAGTAAATAGACACAGAATATTATGCATCAATACATGGTTAGATATAGAGGTACATGTTCTGAGGGGACGAGAGAGCCATGTTGAGTCACGGGTGTAAGGGAGTGTGTAAGGACTGGAAGTGACTGAAGCTGCCATGTTGAGTCACGGGTGTAAGGGAGTGTGTAAGGGCTGAAAGTGACTCAAGTTAAGTTATTGCTGGGAGTGGTGTGTTGCAGGTGGAGGGGTGAATTCAATCTCACCCCGCCAAGCCCGCACCCCGTGACTAAGCGTGGCTCTGTCCTCCCCCCAACACCCTCTTCCCCTCCCCTCCCCTCCTCCCCACCCCAAGGTTAATCATCGTCATGCAACTGCCTAACTTTCACTGGCAAGAGTAAGTGACTGATGCAAACCTTTTATAGTGAACTTTTTATTTTATTTTACTTTTAACTGCAACTTTACTTTTATTTTTACTTTACTTTTAACTTCAACTTTACTTTTAATTTCAACTTTATTCAACAACAAATTTACTTTACTTTTTGATGATATGATAAAGTTTGTACGTTACGTTAATAAATGAACAAGAGTATTAAAGACTATATGCTACATGATTAATCAGTTTTTTAACCTAAACTATCTTAACCTAAATTAGCCTAGTTTAAGACATATCCAGATAGTATAGAGGCATAGAGGCATAGAATATAGATGAAGCAATGGTCAGGCAGAGGATGGGCGCCGCCAGCCAGACAGGTGAGGGGCAGGTGAGGAGCTGATGAGGCGGCGGGACACTGGCGGGAGTTTGGAATTCACAGCTAATTCTACACCATTGGGATGCTGCTCCCCAACCCGGCACCCCCTTGTGACTACCCTCCCCCCAGGCTCCCCCAGTGTCCCGCGGCGCCACGAGGAAGTGATCAGATATGCTGTGGCCATGCTGAGGTCAGGGGGTCAGCGAGGGGCCGGTACTGCTGCTGTTCCTCCTGCTGTTGCTGTCTGTGTTGCTGCTGCCCCCCGCCGACCCTCACAGCACGCACAGCCACAAGGGAAAGTTAAGTAAAGCATTGAGGTAAAGATAACACAGGTAACACAGGTAATAACAGTAATATCACCCCCGATTAGGTAAGGGGACGGAGGGAGAGGGTTCCAGGACCGCCGGCCAGACTGTGACGCCACTCTCAGCATCCCGCCTCTTCCGCCTGTTACCTGGCCGACACCTGCCCCCTCCCTCACCCCTCCTCGCTACCCCACACAGCATGAGGGGAAGATAAGGACATGAAGAGGGAGGAATGGCCGGCGGGGAACCACCAGGACGAGGCGCCTCACACACAGGTAACCCCGCACGGCCAGACAAACAGGTGGGGTAACAATACACCCATGGGAGTAATGAGGTGAAGGCCCGCCACCACCCGCAGAGGCCCCGGGCAGCGTGGCGTCAGGAACCTGTAGGGAGCTGAGGACATGCGCTCTGGGACGTCTGGCGCCAGTGACAGTACGCCCAAACCTAACCAGCCAACAGTTACTCGTATACATAACAGATGAGAACACGCCTAGCAGAGGAGGAAGGCGAAGTAAAAAGGAAATAGAGGGAGGAGGCAGAGTGGGACAAGGAGATATGGAGGATGAGTGAAGAGGCGAAATGGAACAAAGAGGAAGAGAATGAAAGGAAGACAAAGGGAGAAGGCAGAGGAGTGGAACGATGAGGAAAGGAGAATGGATGAAGAGGCGAAGTGGAACAGAGGAAGAGAATGAAAGGAAGACAAAGGGAGAAGGCAGAAGAGTGGAATGATGAGGAAAGGAGAATGGATGAAGAGGCGAAGTGGAACAGAGGAAGAGAATGAAAGGAAGACAAAGGGAGAAGGCAGAGGAGTGGAACGATGAGGAAAGGAGAATGGATGAAGAGGCGAAGTGGAACAGAGGAAGAGAATGAAAGGAAGACAGAGGGAGAAGGCAGAGAAGTGGAACGATGAGGAAAGGAGAATGGATGAAGAGGCGAAGTGAGACAAAGAGGAAGAGAATGAAAGAAAGACAGAGGGAGAAGGCAGAGGAGTGGAACGATGAGGAAAGGAGAATGGATGAAGAGGCGAAGTGGAACAGAGGAAGAGAATGAAAGGAAGACAAAGGGAGAAGGCAGAAGAGTGGAACGATGAGGAAAGGAGAATGAATGAAGAGCGAAGTGAGACAAAGAGGAAGAGAATGAAAGAAAGACAGAGGGAGAAGGCAGAAGAGGAGGAGGAGGAGGAAAAGAAGGAGGAGCAGGGTACCGTAGTCTCGGGAGGCATAGTAGGACAAGCCGTCGTCGGTGACCCAGGCCTGCACGGTGACGAAGTCGGCAACGAAGGAGGGGATGGAGCACTTGAGGATGGCCGCGTTGCCTCGGATCACGAACTCGTCGCTCACTCGCGTCTCGTACGGCTGCGCCACCACTGTAACACCGCCCGCGCCCCCGTCAGGAGTACGCCCCCACAGATGCCACGCCCCCTACAGCTAACCACCCCTTGCCCGGCCCCGCGAGATGCCCCAGTGAGTGAGTGCGTGAGTGAGTGCGTGAGGGGGGGCGGGGAGACGATCGGTACTGGCGCTGAGAAATGACGGAGACGACTGCGGCAACGACAACGATGATAGATAGATAGATAGAGATAAAGACAGATGGAAAGATAGATAGTTAGATAGATAGACAGACGGGCTTTTTTTGTTTTTTATGCCCTTGAAGTGTTTCCATTGATATTATTTGATAGATACTGATATAGATAGATAGATAAAGAGAGAGAGAGAGAGAGAGAGAGAGAGAGAGAGAGAGAGAGAGAGAGAGAGAGAGAGAGAGAGAGAGAGAGAGAGAGAGAGAGAGAGAGAGAGAGAGAGAGAGAGAGAGAGAGAGAGAGAGAACGAGAAAAAGAGAACGAGAAAAAGAGAACGAGAGAAAGAGAGAGAACGAGAGAAAAAAAGGAGTGAACGAAAGAGAACGAGAAAATACGAGAACGAAAAAATAAGAGAACAAGAAAAAAGAGAACGAGAGAAAACGAGAGACCCCCCCCATCCCACCCCCTGGACCCACCCACCTCCCTAAAATCGGGAAAAAAAAACAAAAGAAAAGTACCAAGGCTCATAAAGTTCCCCCGTTCCCCTCACCAATTGCGTTCCTCGGGAGGGAAACAAAAGGCTTAATCACACGCCGCCAAGGCCCCCCGAGAGGACGCCCCCATTAGCAAACTTCGCGGCGAGCAATTAATTTTCAGCCTGGGTCCATATTCTTTAAACTATCCGGACCCCAAGGAGAACATTAACTGGGTCTTCATGGGTGATTTCGTGGTGGGTGAAGTCGTGTAAAACTATCACTAGGATCCCCAAACAGTCCATGAAAATCCCAGGAACTTCTTAACCCTATCCAGCTCCAATAACGACGATTTTCCAAGGCTGCGGAGAAGATTAACCGGGTCTTCATAAGTGATTTTCCAGCTCGATGCAAAAGTCGTAACTATCACTAGGATCCCCAAACAGTCCATGAAAATCCCAGGAACTTCTTAACCCTATCCAGCTCCAATTACGACTATCTCTCAAGGCTACGGAGAAGATTAACCAGGTCTTCACGTGTGATTTTCCAGCTCGATGCAAAAGTCGTAACCATCACTAGGATCCCCAAACAGGCCATGAAACCCCCTACAACTTCTACGAGAGGCTTTTAAAACACGCGAAGTGAGGCGCTGATAGGTTTAAAAATACGGGGTTTGATGTTCACCTGCACGCCGCGATACCTTAATGAGTCTGCGGTAAAGGTGAGATAAGGTGAGGTAATTTAAGATGATGGGAAGGTCTGGTGAGGTACGGTAAGTTAAGGAAAGGTGAAGTAAGGTACGGTACGATACGTCAGATGTAAGGTACAGTAAGGTAAAAATAAGATAAGGTAAGGTAAGGGTAGGTATAATTAAGTTAGATAAGGTAAAGTATGAGACGGGAAGGGAAGGAAAAGGAAGGGAAGGGAAGGGAAGGGGAAGGAAGATCGGAGAAGGAAAAGGAAGATAAGGGAAGGAAAAGGAACATAGGGAAAAGGAAAAAAAGAAAAACTGGGGAAGGGAAAGGAAGGTAAGGGAAGATACGGTGAGATAAGGTATTGTAAGGGAACGGAAAGAAAGAAATGGAGAGGAAGGAACGGGAAGGGGCGGTAGGCAGATTAGGGAAGGGAAAGGAAGGGAAGATACGGTAAGATAAGATAGTTAGATAAGGGAAAGAAAGAGAAGGAAAGGATGGAACGAGAAGGGAAGAGACAGAGAGGTAAGGAAAGGGAAGGGAAGGGAAGGGGAGGGGAGGGGAGGGAAGGGAAGGGAAGGGAAGGGCAACTAAGGACGGGAAAGGGAGGGAAGGTAAGATACGGTAAGATAAGATATTGTAAGGGAAAGGAAAGAAAGAAAAGGGAAGGATGGAACGGGAAGGTAAGGTAAGTAAGGTAAGATAAGGTAAGGTAAGATACGGTAAGATAAGATATTGTAAGGGAAAGGAAAGAAAGAAAAGGGAAGGATGGAACGGTAAGGTAAGGTAAGGGACGGTAAGGTAAGGTAAGGTAAAGTAAGGAAAGAGAAATGAAAGGTAAGGATGGAACGGGAAGGTAAGGTAAGGTAAGTTAAGGTAAGGAAAGAAAAATGAAAGGTAAGGATGGAACGGGAAGGTAAGGTAAGGTAAGAGAAATGAAAGGTAAGGATGGAACGGGAAGGTAAGGTAAGGTAAGTTAAGGTAAGGAAAGAAAAATGAAAGGTTAGCTAAAGGTCGGAGGTCTAAAAAGCAAAGACGAAGCCTACACTATACACACTTTTCTGCCCTGGCCTTTCTCTTCTTTTCGATATCTTTTCCTGACGTCAGAGGATCGGCAACACACGCAAATGTCGCGGTCAATTATGCACGATCGCTCACATGCATAACGAGCAGAGGAGTGATGCGTGTAAGGCTGGGACGGCTTTTACGAACTCGGCGGTAAATGACTCGGCAGATGGAAAGGAGAAGGAAGGGAGAAGGTACTGTCTTGAGCCTCCCTGTCAGCGTCTCCTCCAGATAAAATAGAATCTGAAAAAAAAAAGTTTGGGGAGGATGAAGATAACAGCGACGTCTGGAGGAAATGAAGGAAGGAAAAGAGGAAAAGAAAGGCAGAGGAAGAGGATGATGGAAGGAAAGGACTCATAAGCAAAAGACTTAAGCAGGAAGGTAAAGGAGAGTTCAGAACGTAGCGAATAAAAAGGATGAAGAAAACTTGTTAAAGGAGAGATGAGAACGTGAGAACACATGAAAAGAAGGACAATTTGGAAAAGGAGAATTGAGAACGTGGGAATAATACGTAAAGGAAAAGGGAGACTTGAAAAAGGAGGAAAAGGAGGATTGATAACGTAGAAAAATGGGAAAATGAGAAGAGACTTGGAAACGAATGAAAAGGAAAAACTTACAAATGGAGGAACAGGAGAATTTTAAATGAGAACCAAAGAAAAAGAGAGACTTGAAATAGGAGGAAAAGGAGGACTGATAACGTAGAAAAATGGGAAAATGAGAAAAGACTTGGAAACGAATGAAAAAGAAAAAAAAGACATAAATGGAGGAACAGGAGAATTTTAAACGAAAACCAAAGAAACCAAAAGAAAAACAGACTTGAAAAAGGAGGAAGAGGAGGACTGAAACGTAAAATAATGGGAAAATTAGAAAAGAGACTTGGAAACGAATGAAAAGGAAAAACTTACAAATGGAGGAACAGGAGAATTTTAAACGAGAACCAAAGAAACCAAAAGAAAAACAGACTTGAAAAAGGAGGAAGAGGAGGACTGATAACGTAGGAAAAATGGGAAAATGAGAAAAGACTTGAAAACGAATGAAAGGAAAAATAACTTATAAATGGAGAAACAGGAGAATTTTAAACGTGAAACCAATGGAGAGGTATCAGCAGTAGGGAGGAGGGAGAAGGAGGAAGATTAAAGAGAGTAAAGGAGGAAGATAAAAAAGAGTAAAGGAGAAAGATAAAAGAATAAAAGAGAGTAAAGGAGGAAGATTAAAGATAGCAAAGGAGGAAGATAAAAGTTAGCAAAGGGAAGGAAAAGAGAGAGGCAGTGTTACCATGTTCTCGGCCCGAAGTGAACCGCCGCCCCTCGGAGTCCACCCACGACTGCACGCTCACGAAGTCCGCCACGAAGGAGGGAATCATGCACTTGAAGATGGCCGAGTTGCCCGCCAGAACATCTTCGTCGATCACCCGCGTCACGTACGTCTGCGCCACCACTACGAACGACACCACCATCACCACCACGCGATACTTAGTCAGGCATCACCACTTAGTCATCACCACTTACATACCCTGACAACACTAACGAAATCACCACCACCTTGAAACACTAAAGCACTCCCTGCCTGACAACACCACAACACCACAACCACCATTGCTACTTCTAACACCACCCAATATGACAGCACTACCACCAATGTCACCACCACCACAACCGCCATACCGCCGAATAGTGACTCAGCATCATCACCACCACCACCATCATCATCATAACTACTAACACCTTCACTACACTACCTGCATCACTTAATTACTTACACCTACACTTCTGACAGCATAATCACCCCCACCATTATCACCAACATTACCTGCTCACTCTTGACAACTTAACACCACCACCGCTACCACTACCACCCCGCCACCACCACCACCAACAACAACAACAACAACACAACCAGCATCTGTCATCCCCGCTCTCATTACCAAATCTTTTATACTTTCATCCCATTCTCTCACTGCATCGGTATTTCGTCATCCACTGGTATAATTTCACCATCACCACCATCACCACCACCATAACGTCCCCTACTTGCTTAATATCATCACCAATATCATCATAACCACAACGGAATAAATCTTCAATCACCACAATCATCACCACCACTATTTGGTCTTCTATTTTAATGACATAACTACCAACCACCATCCCCATTACCAAACAAATCTTACACCACCATCATCACCACCATCATCATCATCACCATCAGTACACTATAAGGTCTTGTACATTACTTTCCTAACATCACCACTGCCACCACCATCATCACCACCACTATCAGGTCTACCTTCTTGACATCACTACCAATCACCATCCTCACCATCAAACAACCTTACACCACCACCACTACCACCACCATCATCACCACCACTATCAGGTCTACCTTCTTGACATCACTACCAAACACCATCCCCACTATCAAACAACCTTACACCACCACCACCACCATCATCATCTTCATCACCATCACTACACTATAAGATCTTCTACGATACTTTCTGTACATAACCACTACCACCACCACCATTACCAAACAAGCCTATCATCATCATCATCATCATCATCATTATCAACATCATCATCAACGTTGAAACTGACACCAATGGGTTTTTTTCTTTTCCTTTTTTTCCTTTACGTTTCAAAGTACATCAATGGCGGGATAGATTTTTTTTTTTTTCGTTTCCTCGTTTCTTTCAAAGCCCCCAAAAAGCGTCGTCTCCTGCACCTCTCCCTCTTCAAAACACCTCCTCGACACACACACACACACACACACACACACACTCATCAAACGCCCCGCCCCTCCCCCTTTCATCCCCCCCCCCCCTACAGACAAATAAGCATATCAGAAATCTCTACGTACGTTTGTTACAAGATAGACAAAAAAAAAAGAAAAAGAAAAAAAAGCATAACGTCTTTTGTCATGCGTCGGTAAAACGAATTCCTTCTCTTTTACGGCTCCCGAAATGGCCTGACCCGCGGCTGTGACATGGGCGATAAGGTGTGTGTGTGTGTGTGTGTGTGTGTGTGTGTGTGTGTGTGTGTGTGTTCGAGGGAGAGAAAGAGAATGGAGAGAGAGAGAGAGAGAGAGAGAGAGAGAGAGAGAGAGAGAGAGAGAGAGAGAGAGAGAGAGAGAGAGAGAGAGAGAGAGAGAGAGAGAGAGAGAGAGAGAGAGAGAGAGAGAGAGAGAGAGAGAGAGAGAGAGAGAGAGAGAGAGAGAGAGAGAGAGAGAGAGAGAGAGAGAGAGAGAGAGGAGGAGGAGGAGGAGGAGGAGGAGGAAAAGAATGATCAGGAAGAGGAGGAGGAGGAGGAAAAGAATGATCAGGAAGAGGAGGAGGAGGAGGAGGAAGAGGAGGAGGAAGAGGAGGCGTATCATGACAAGAACCAAGAGGAAGATTTACCTCCACGCAAACCCAACATAAAAACAACAACAACAACAACAACAAGACCATGGCGGCTTTGAGTGTGACGAGCGCGGAGAGACACAAGAAGAGGAAGAGAAGGAAAAGAGGGAGAGGGAGAGAGTCGTGATGATGGACGAAAAGGGGGCGAGGGGGGCGTAGATGAAGGGGTGAAGAGGGGAGACATAAACAAAGGGTCGTAGAAAAGGGAGGTAGAAGGGGATAAATAAAGAAGAGGAAGGGAAATAACACGAATAAATGATGAGAGAGAGAGAGAGAGAGAGAGAGAGAGAGAGAGAGAGAGAGAGAGAGAGAGAGAGAGAGAGAGAGAGAGAGAGAGAATCATAACCCATTCTTGGCACGAGTCTGTAAGCTCAGCGGGGTGTTGGAACCGTTGTAGAGAGAGAACCTGCAAAGAGAATCGGGCGAAGTGAGGCTCCCAGGACACCCGCAGGAGGAGGAGGAGGAGGAGGAAGGAGGAAGAGAGAGGAGGACATCAACGAGAGGGAGAAAGGAAGGAATGAGGAAAGATTAACGAGGGAAATTAACACTGACATCGCAAAGACACGCGTCATATCCATCACCATCATCTTCCTCCTCCTCTTCCTCTTCCTCCTCCTCCTCCTCCTCCTCTCCGCTTTACCGTAGTTCTCCGAGGCAACATAAGTCCGCGCCTCGAGGTCCTCCCACGCCTGCACGCTCACGAAGTCCGCCACGAAGGAGGGGATGACGCACTTAAGAATGGCGGAGTTCCCCATAAGCACACTCTCGTCCCACACTTGCGTCACGTACTTCTGGGCCACCACTACACGGGGGGGAGGAGGGGAGAGGGAGAGGAGAAGGGAGAGGATGGGGTACTTCAGAAGACCGCCACACATACACCCACACCTACACACACACACTCACACACACACACAGAGCAAACATTCAGCACCCAACGTGTAATATCAGGCAATAACACACCCACGGAATGTTATAATAAGCCACCACGGACACAGGACGGGGGTGAGGGGGAGGCTTAAGGAAAAGAGGTAAACGAGCCTAGAGCGTGTCCCAACGAAAGCTAGACTCGTTTCTCGTGGCCGATGGGGAGGTGGACGGGCGGAACGAGAGCCAGGCACGAGACGGCGGCCGGAGCCAGGCGGAAAACCGGCTCTTAGATGCGATATTAGTTGTCCGGATGGCGTGATAAACTTGAAAGAACGGGAAGGTGGCGAAAAGGAAAATTGTCCCTTTGCCGGAGGACGAGGAGGAGGAGGAGGAGGAAGAGGGGCCGGAGGAGGAGGAGGAGGAGAAGAGGAGGAGGAAGAGAAGATCTGTTTGTCTAGTCGGCTCAAAGACCAGAACCACTAGCAAGGAAAGGGACAACGACACACACACACACACACACACACACACACACACACACACACACACACTGGAGGGAAGGGCGATGGACGGTACACTGATATCTGGAAGCCGTGTTTGCGTAATCCGTGGCTTGGAGGGTTGAGGCGAGGAGTGAATGTTAAGTGACACGATGGAGGGCGAGGCGGAGGGGCGGAAGAGTGAAGGGGTGGGAAGGGGGTAGATCATATGGTAGAGGGAAGGGTGGAGAGTGAGTTGAATGGACGAATGAGTAGTGGGGTGGAAGCACGAAGAAGGGATGTAAGAGGGATGAAGAGCAATGACGAAAAGGAAGACTAAAAAACCTTAAATAAAGTCTTGAAGGATGAACGAGAAAAGAATCCCACATATTAACCGATAGAAAGAAAATTTACGATAGACAGGAAGACCCAGATACTGACCGATAGATAAGACACCTAAATAAATAGATAGATACAAATAAATCCATCAATGAAAGTGTAATCCGACGTGATCAAAAGAGGTATTAATTGGGCTCTTCAAAGCTATCGGCGCTGGAGCAATCACAGGGAATACAAACAGACATACAGATACACACAGGTAGTTGGGGAGGCAGGTAGGTAAGGGGAGAGGTAGGCAGAGACACAGAGACACAGGTAGTTGGGGAGACAGGTAGGTAAGGGGAGAGGTAGGCAGAGACACAGAGACACAGGTAGTTGGGGAGACAGGTAGGTGAGGGGAGTGGTAGGTAGGAAGGCAGGTATAACAGGTAGATAAGTAGATAGTTAGGTAGGTTGGTTGGTAGGTGGGTGAACAAACCGAACATATACAAAAGTGGACTAGAAATCGAACCTAAAACCAGATATGAAAATGTGTTATAAAGAAAGTGAGACAAAAAGATTTAAGAAAGAATATATTGCTCATGGATTCTCCCCCTCTCCTCTTCCCCTCCTCCCATGATCACTCCCCTTCCCTCCCTCTCTTCTTCCCCTTTCCCTCCTCCCCCACGATCACCCCCACCCAAAATAGCTTCCACAAGAACAACCCCAACCTCCCCCCCGAAAAAAAAAAGAAATTGTAATAATACCTCCATCATTTTCTTCTTTTTTCTTCCACGAGTGAATTAACGAAGACGGCGCACTGAAAATAACACAGTATCCGTCCCTCTACATCGTCAACGCTATACGAGGAAGATACACAGAACGACTCCATACAGAAACAGTTGTAGGCGTTGTGACTAAAAAAAATCTCACTAAATAGTCTTTCGGTAATTAGAACTCGTAGATAAGGTTCCGTCCAGCGACATGATAAGAGAGGAGGAGGAAGAGGAATAAGAGTGAACGAGACAAGGCAACAGAGAACGAAGTGAGAAAGGGAGAGGAAGAAGAGAAGAGGAAGAGGAAAGAGGAAAAAGAGGAATGAACGAGACGAGGCAATAGAGAACAAACAGAGAGAGGAAGAAGAGAGGAAGAAGAGGAGAGAGTAAAAAGAGGAATGAACGATACAAGGCAACAGAACGGTGTGAGAAAGAGAGAGGGAGAGAAAGAAGAGGAAAGAGGAAAAAAAGAGGGAGAGGAAGAAGAATGAGGAACGTCTTTAAAGTTTCCGTTTCTCGACATGATAACGGAAGAGGAAGAGGAGGAAGAGGGATGAACCAGAAGAGGAAACAGAAGAGGAATAGGGAGAGAAAGAATAAGAAAATAAGTTCAAGAAAAGGAAAGACAAAAGCGGAAAGAATAAGACAATGAAAATACGCAGAACGTCTCAATAAATTTTCATTCCGCGCCAGATAAATGAAGATAAAGCAGAAGAGGAATAGGGAGAGAAAGAATAAGAAAATAAGTTCAAGAAAAGGAAAGACAAAAGCGGAAAGAATAAGACAATGAAAATACGCAGAACGTCTTAATAAATTTTCATTCCGCGCCAGATAAATGAAGATAAAGCAGAAGAGGAATGAACCAGACGAGGAAACAGGAGATTAATCGGATGTGGAGGAAGAAGAGGATTGAAAACAAGAGAAATGGAAAACAGGGAAAATCAGTAAAATATAAAACAACGAAAAATAAACTTAACAACAACATTTTAAATTACCACTCCAAACTATAAGACGCCTCTGCCCCCGAAATTGAACCCCTTTTCGGCCACCTCCTTGGATTCTTTTTAGGAGCAGCGAGTAGCGGGCTTTTTTTTTATTATTATTGTTTCCTTTTTTTGTGCCTTTGAGCTGCCTCCTTTGTTGTAAAAATAAATAAATAAAAAAAAAATAAAAAAAATATAAAAAAATAAAACAGGGTCGGAGAGGAAGAAGACTGAAAAAAAGATTAAGAAAAAGATAGAAAAATAATAAAGTACAAGACAAAGAAAATCAACAAAACATCTCTCTAGATTTCCCTTTCAAAGTCTAGAACATAAAACAGGACCGGAGAGGAAAAAGAAAATGGAAAATAAAGAGATGTAAAGACACAGAATGTTACTAAAATATAAGAAAACTAAGAAAAAGCAATAACAGAACATCTATTTAAGTTACCGTTCCAAACACACACACAAAAAAAAAAAGTTGGAGAAAAAGAAGAAAAAACAAAAAAATAACGATAAGAAACAAAACAGAAAGATAGTAAAGGAAAACGAACAAAAAAACAGAAAAAAAGAGTAAAGCAAAACACACACACACACACACACACACACACACACACACACACACACACACTTTCCACATCCCACAAAGCCTTACATCCTTCCCCCTGCCCTTCCCTCCCTTCAACCCCTCCGCACCCCTGTCCCTCCTCAGCATAGGTAATGACACGAGAACCTTCAAACATTCAGGTGGACTAAAACATCGCGCAGGTAGGTAAGGTAGC
The DNA here is from genome assembly GCF_024679095.1 of Eriocheir sinensis. Taxonomy (NCBI): domain Eukaryota; kingdom Metazoa; phylum Arthropoda; class Malacostraca; order Decapoda; family Varunidae; genus Eriocheir; species Eriocheir sinensis. The sequence continues at coordinate 4,750,856 of NC_066564.1, forward strand.
GTACACAGGTAGGTAGGTAGGTAGGCACGGAGGGGAGAGAGTGAGTGAGAGAAAGGTTGTGGTGGGGAGGGAGTGGAGGTGAAGTCTCTCTCCGTCTCTCCCTCCGCCGCCAAATATAACCTGTAGGACAAAGTTAAAGGGAAGGGAAGAGGAGGAGAAGGCCAGCCAGTCAGCCATCTGCGTCGTCGTTTGCACCTCACCGAGAGCAGCGTTGTCAAATTATCGTACACACCGTATTGCATATTCGTAGTTTCTGACTGATATATCTATAGCAAAAACAAACAAACAACAATAAATAACAGTTTTAACGCTAACTTTAATATTCTTTCGTTATTTGTGTAGGTACGAGAGTTTGAGGCTTAAAAATTAAAAATACTATGCGGTGAGTACGATAATCTGGCAACGCTGACCGGGACCCAACATCACCACAACATCGCACTCAGCACATCGCAATCTTCGGTTCCCGGTCCATAAGTATACCCGGACACATCGGTACTGGACGGTTTTATCGCTGACTTTACTTGGGTTTCGTTACTAGTGTGGCTACGATGGTTTTGTGGGCCTGGAACTGATGATAATTGCGATGTTCTGAGTACGATAGTTTTGTGGGCCTGAAACTGATGATAAATGCGATGTTCTGAGTACGATAGTTTTGTGGGCCTGAAACTGATGATAATTGCGATGTTCTGAGTACGATAGTTTTGTGGGCCTGAAACTGATGATAATTGCGATGTTCTGAGTACGATAGTTTTGTGGGCCTGAAACTGATGATAAATGCGATGTTCTGAGTACGATAGTTTTGTGGGCCTGAAACTGATGATAAATGCGATGTTCTGAGTACGATAGTTTTGTGGGCCTGAAACTGATGATAAATGCGATGTTCTGAGTACGATAGTTTTGTGGGCCTGAAACTGATGATAAATGCGATGTTCTGAGTACGATAGTTTTGTGGGCCTGAAACTGATGATAAATGCGATGTTCTGAGTACGATGGTTTGATTATAGCGCTGCCGAGGACCTGAAGGGAAGAAGGTGTTGTGTAGTGTTAGGCACCTCACCGAGACCCAACATCACCACAACATCGCACTCAGCACATCGTAATCTTCGGTTCCCGGCCCATAAGTACACCCAAAACACATCGGTACTTGATGGTTTTATCGCTGACTTTACTTGTGTTTCGTTGCTAGTGTGGCTACGATGGTTTTGTGGGCCTGAAACTAATGATATATGCGATGTTCTGAGTGCGATGGTTTGATTATAGCGCTGCCGAGGACCTGAAGGGAAGAAGGTGTTGTTAGTGTTAGTTAGCTGGTTGTTTCCTCTTCGGTGGCTGGCAGGTGAGTCACGTTGATTGGGTGTTTGTGTACCTGTCGAGGCCTGAGTGTTAGGTGTTTATGCTACTTGATAGAGAAATAGATAGATAGAGATGGAGATAGATATAGGTAGGTAGGTAGGTAGACATAGATAGATAAACAATGAAAAGCAGAAGGAAAGAAAGAAAATAGCAGATATATAGTTAAGAAATGAAAACAAGGAAATCAACAAATAAAGAAAAAAAAGATAGACAAAGAAAGTAATAATAAACCAGAAGGAAAGAAAAATCAAATAGCGAGAGGATGAAAACAAGGAAAGTGATAAAGAAAATGAAAAATATAGATAGACAAAGAAAATATGATAAAAACAAACGGAAAGGAAGAGGAAAAAACATAAATAAATAATGAAAACAAGGAAATTAAAAAGAAAACTGAGACATAGATAGATAAATAGACAAAGAAAATATGTCAGAAAAAAACATTAATAAAAAAAATAAAGACAGGAAAACAAAAAAAATGAGTGTGTGTGTGTGTGTGTGTGTGTACCAAGGCCCCGTCAGTAGTACCATAGTGTTCGGAGGCCACGTAAGACACCCCCTCGAGGTCCTGCCACGCCTGCACGCTCACGAAGTCCGCCACGAAGGAGGGGATGACGCACTTAAATATGGCCGAGTTACCCCTTAACACGCTCTCGTCCAGGACTTGGGTGAGGTAATCCTGGGACACCACTGAGGGAGGGAGGGAGGAAGGGAGGAAAGTAGACGTATTATAAACGGAGGGAGGGAGGAAGGGCGCGTGAGGAGGGGAGGTAAGGAGACGCATTATCAAGGGAAGGAGGAAGGGAGGAAAGGAAACATATAGAGGAGGAACGATTGAGGGGAGGAGAAAACGAGTAAGAAATATATGAAAAGGAGATTGAGAGAAGAAGGAACACAAAATAAATAAGGGAAAGGAAACATATATAGAGAGAGAAGAAGGGAGGAATGACAGAAGAAAGAGGAGATGGATGAGAAATGAAGAGAAAGGAGAATATCAAAGGGAGGAAAAGAAGATAGATAGAGGAGGAACGATTAGAGGAAGAGGGAAAGAGTAGCGAATGGAGGAAAGATGATCGAAGGGAAGAAAAGGAGAGAAAGGAAAATGACAAAATAAAGAGAAAAAAAGATATATAGAAAGGAAAATGAGTAAAGAAAGAGAAAAAATGTAAGAAATGAAGGAAAAGAGACGAGAATATGATCAAGTGAAGGAAAGATGTGAAGAGGAAAATATAAAAGGAAGAAGAGGAAAGAAAGGCGAAAAATAATAAGAGAGAAACGACGGAAGGAAGAGGAAGGAAGAAACAGGAAGAAGAAGGAAGAGACTAGAGAAGAGAGTAGAGGAGGAGGAGGAGGAGGAGGAGGAGGAGGAGGTGAAGAAACGAAGATTAAATGCATGAGTCAGGAGAAACTACTTGAAGGAGGAGGAGGAGGAGGAGGAGAATGAGGAGGAGATTAATGAAAGAAGGGTGAAGAGAAAAATGAAGGTGAGTGAACTAGAGGGAGACAACTGAGAAGACGAAGAGGAGGAGGAGGAGGAGGAGGAAGAACGAAAGGAGAAAAACAGAATGATTGTGAATGAGAAAGAAAGAAGAAAGAAAGAAACTAAGAAGGGGAATTAGAAGGAAATGTTGCCAATGCTGGTTCGACCCTAAACACACACACACACACACACACACACACACACACACTACGAGAGAAAAAAAATGTAGTTAATATAAGAATCGAGTCGCGAAATCCTCTTGAAACGAATACAAAAATAAATAAATAAATAAATAAACGACTAAACGAGCTTAACGAATCCACAGAAAACGACGATCAGGTGAACGGAAACTTTAATAAAACTGACGATTAATGAAAAAGTGTGATGGAGACTCGCGTGGAGGGACGGCAGAACACGTGACCTGGAATGGAAGAAGAGAGAAAATAGAGAAAAAAAGAAAGTAAAGAGAAAGCTAAAGAGAGAGAGGTAGAAAGTCTTTGTTATCACCCAGTTTCAAGGAGTGTCAGGCGCCGGTACCATAGAAAAACAACAACAACAACAACAACAGCAACATACACGACCTGCAAATGGAGGAGAGGAAGAAAAAAAATATGAGAAATGAAAGAAAAGGAAAAGGAGTGAAATCTGTTAGTTGGAAAGGAGAGAAAGATAAAAAATAAAAGAAGAAAATAACAGAAAATGAGTAAAATCTATTAGTTATGAGTCTGTTCAGGGAGTGAGCGACGCCTCTGTCACTGTTGGAAAAGAGAGGAAGACTAAACCAAAATGAGAAAACGCAGAAAATGAATAAAATATCAAAATAAAAGAAGAAAAACACGGAAAATTAGTAAAATCTATTAGTTATCATTCTGTTCAGGGAGTGAGCGACGCCTCTGTCATTACTGGAGAGGAGAGGAAGACAAGAAATAAAAGAGGAAAACATTGAAAAAGGAGTAAAATTAGTTGTATTAGTTTTCATCCTGCGTAGCGAGTGGGCGGCATCTTTACCATAGTGCTCGGAGGGGTAGTGCGCGCGGCCCTCCCCGTCCACCCACGCCTGCACGCTCACGAAGTCCGCCACGAAGGATGGGATCAGACACTTGACGATGGCCGAGTTCCCGCGCAACACACTCTCGTCTACCACCTGCGTCACGTACCCCTGCGGCACCACTGAGGGAGAGCCGCCGAGTCACTCCCAGGGGCGGGGATGAGGGCCAGTAACAGGTGGGAGGGAGTGGACAGCGTGGGCGTGAGGGAGGGTTAAGGGGACGCAGCCTGGTTTAGTTTAGGTCAGGTGTGTGTGGCCCCAGGTAGAGAGAGTGAGAAGGAGGAGGAGGAGGAGGAGGAGGAGGAGGAGGAGGAACGAAGGAATGGAAGGAAGATGGAACGGAAGATAAATGAAGAGAGAGAGAGAGAGAGAGAGAGAGAGAGAGAGAGAGAGAGAGAGAGAGAGAGAGAGAGAGAGAGAGAGAGAGAGAGAGAGAGAGAGAGAGAGAGAGAGAGAGAGAGAGAGAGAGAGAGAGAGAGAGAGAGAGAGAGAGAGAGAGAGAGAAGAAGAGGAATTAGAAGGAGAGCTTGCCAATGCTGATTTATAATACTTAACACACACACACACACACACACACACACACACACACACACACACACACACACACACACACACACTACGAGAGAAAAAAATGTAGTTAATATACGAACCGAGTCGCGAAATCACACCGGACAGAAAAACAAAATAAAACAAAAAACAAAATCGTATGTTGTTGATTAACCTGCAAAAACAACCCTGCGTGCGTCTCCTAACACCTGCAAGAAATGAGAGTAGAGGTGGTGAAGATGTGGTGACTCTGCAAGGTAAGGAAGGTGGTGATGGAGGTAGTGGTGAGGGCGTGGATGAAGCAGCGGATGGGGGAATTACCGTGCGAGGCGGGGGTCGGGTGGTATATCCTGCCCTCCCCGTCCACCCACGACTGAACGCTCACGAAGTCGGCCACGAAGGAGGGAATCACGCACTTGAGGATGGCCGAGTTTCCCTTAAGCACGTCCTCGTCGTGAACGCGTGTCTTGTAGTCCTGAGTCACCACTAACCGGGGAGGCGAAGGAGGGCGAGGTAAGCGTGAGATTATATTGGCAATTCCTTCCTCCTGTTCCTCCTCAACGCATGCAGGTCAGTGGGAGGCTTGACAGCTTAACTTCATCTCCTTCCTTCCTCTCCTCTTCCTCCTCCACCAAAAATATAGGAGGAGGTCTAAGTTTCCCTCTTCTCATCACCTCCTTTTTCCTCTCCTTCTCCTTCTTCTCCACTAAAGATACAGGAGGAGGTGAGAATGGGTCTAAATCTCCTTCTTATCTCCTCCTCCTTCCTTTCCTCCTCCTCAGCAATACACGAAGGAGATAAGAAGGAGACTACACTGTCCATCCTCTAACTCCTTCTTCCTCCTCTCCTCCCCCCCCAAAAAAAAAAGTACAGGAGGTCAAAGTATAGGTTCAGATTCCTCGTTTTCTTCGTTTAATACGCTATTTTATGTGTCTTTTGTATATTTATTTTCATACAAATTTACATTATTTTATTGGTATTTTGTTTATTTATTTTAAGTCCTCTCCGTCACTACGCATGAACGAGGTCAGTGGTAAGCTTACACAACCCATCATCGCCTCTCCATCTTCATCTCCCTACTCATCCCTCGGTCTTGTCCTCTTTCACGCTACAACGTTTAGAATTGTGTCGAAACTTAGAGTCATCGCATTTATCATCGTGCTCTCCTTCTCTACGCGCATTACGGTCCTCATTCACACTACAACGTTTACAATTGTGTCGAAACTAAGAATCATCGCATTTTTCATCGTCCTCTTCTCCACGCGCATTACAAACGTCTTTCACGCTACAACGTTTAGTATTGTGGCTAAAATAGAATAGTCCCATTTTTCATGTTCCTTCTCCTCCTCCTCTTCCTCCTTCTCTACGCGCATTACGGTTCTCATTCACGCTACAACGTTTAGTATTGTGGCTAAAATAGAATAGTCCCATTTTTCATGTCCCTTCCCCTCCTCCTCCATTCGCATTAGAGGACACGAAAAGGAAGACAGCGTGACTTAATGAAATCTGCATCCCCATTCCTCCTCCTCCTCCTCCTCCTCCTCAGTGCACCGTCACCTTCACTGCCTTCGTCACCGTCACCGCCACGCCCTTTTCTACTCCTCAGCACGGAATGACATGAGTAAAAGAGGATACAGGAGGAGAAGAAAAGAGAAAGATACAGAGGAGGAGAGAAGACGAAAGGTGGAGAGGTACAGAAAGAAAATAAAAGACAACATCTCACATCAGCCATTTCTAAGGGTCAAAGAGGGGGTCAGTCGGGTATCCAATGAGATTCTTAAGGTTCACTACCACCAGGGTAATAAAACTACCCTGGAGATGCCCACAACTCCTACGAAAGCCTTGTCAAATATGTGTTCTTGGGCAGCGAAATGTCTTGTATTACGACCTTTAATAACGCAATCCAAAACCGGTAGACGAAAAATCAAACGAAAATGAAAAGCTTTGTGTGTGTTGGCCATTAAAGGCTTACAATACAACGATGACAAAAAGGTAAAAAAACAACCTCATTCCACCACTAAAAAAAAAAAAAAAGAAAAAAAATCGTACTTGTAGAGAGCAAACCTAAGATAAGAAAAGTCATGTTAATAAATTCAAGGTGGGAGAGAGAGCGAGACGTAAACACCTGCAATTAAAAAGGTGATTACGTGGCGGCGTCGGACAGGTAAGGGAGCACACACCAGCGCCATTACCATAGTTATCGGCATTGGGGTAATAGGAGTGACCCTCGGAGTCCACCCACGCCTGCACGCTCACGAAGTCCGCCACGAAGGAGGGAATCTCACACTTCATGATGACCGAGTTGCCGCGGATCACATACTCCTTGTCGGCGTGTGTCTCGTAGGGCTGCGTCACGACTGTGGGGCGAAGCGGCGATCTCTTGTTTACTCTCTGGGCTCTCCCGTATGACGCCCGCTCCTGACGCAATCATACCTTCTCTTAACGCATTTCAACCTCTTCCCAACGACGGCTACATCTCATCTCCTTCTTCCTTTCTTTCCATCTTCTTTCTCTATTCCCTCTTTCTGTTTCATTAGCTTTCTTTATCTATCTATCTATTTTTCTCTTCCTTCCTTTCTACCCTATATTCCCTCCTTCCTTTCCTACGGCTACATCATCTCCTTCTTTCTTTCTTTCTATCTTTTTTCTTTCTTATTTTTTTTCTCTATTCCCTCTTTCTGTTCCATTCCCTTTCTTTATCTATCTATCTATATTTTTCTCTTCCTTCCTTTCTACCCTATATTCCCTCCTTCCTTTCCTACGGCTACATTTCATCTCCTTCTTCCTTTCTTTCTATCTTCTTTCTTTATCTTTTTTTCTCTATTCCCTCTTTCTGTTCCATTCGCTTTCTTTATCTATCCATCTATTTTTCTCTTCCTTCCTTTCTACCCTCTATTCCCTACTCCTTCCTCTTCCTTCCTGCACGTGACTCATTTCAACCCTTTCCCTACGACTCCCACTCCTGACGAACTCCTCCCTACACGTGACGAATTTCAATCCTCTCCCCTACGACTCCCACTCCTGATGAACTCCTCCCTACACGTGACGAATTTCAATCCTCTCCCCTACGACTCCCACTCCTGACGAACTCCTCCCTACACGTGACGAATTTCAATCCTCTCCCCTACGACTCCCACTCCTGACCTACTCCTACCTTCTCGTAAAGTATTTCAACCTCTCCCCTCCGACGCCCACTCCTGACGAACTGATATCCCCTGACCAATTCCACTTCTTCCCTACGTCGTCCACTGCTCACGACAACGACAAGGTAGAGAAAATCACGTCACGGTTCGGTGTTAGATGGACGAACGGACGGACGCACTTCATCACGCAATCCTGAACCGTGCGATGAAAAAACAAAACAAAACAAAAAACAACAACACGAGGGGAAACGGTAAAAAACAACGTCATACCACCATTAAAAAATCTGAAAAAAATATGTATTCGTAGATAGTGAACCTGGAAATTAAGTCCAGGTGGGAGAGAGAGCGAGACGTAATGAGACACCTGCAATAGAAGGTAATTAAGAGGCAGCGTCGGGCAGGTAAGGGAGCACACGCCCGCGCCATTACCGTAGTTATCGCCATTGGGGTAATAGGAGTGACCCTCGGAGTCCACCCACGCCTGCACGCTCACGAAGTCCGCCACGAAGGAGGGAATCTCACACTTCATGATGGCCGAGTTGCCGAGAATGACATACTCCTTGTCGGCGTCTGATTCGTAGGGCTGCGTCACCACTGTGGGGCGAAGCATTGGCGATCTTTTGTTTACTCTCTGGGCTCTCCTTTATGATGCTCACTCCTAACGCACTCATACCTTCTCTTAACCTCTTCCCAACGACGGCTACATCTCACGCACTCTTCCTTCCTCCTGACCCCTTCGACGTCTACCCCCCACGCACTCTTACTCCCTCCTGACGCATTTCAACCTCTTCCCCTACGAACTACCACCGGGGTCATAGAAGTATACCTTGGAAACACCCGGAAATCCAACGAAAGCCTTGTCCAATGTGTGTGTGTGTGTGTGTGTGTGTGTGTGTGTGTGTGTGTGTGTGTAAGTGTGTTCACCGCAAAAGGAACGTGAACCCTCCTTTACACCCGCCAGAAATGCCCCCCCCCCACCCCCCCACCCCCACCCCAGCGCCAATTAACCACCGGCGAAGTTGTTTCTTTGCGGCCAAAATGCAAAACTGCGCCGCTCGGTTTTCTGAGGCGGAATAAAAAGGCGGCGGCGGCGGCGTGCGGGATATTGAGTGAAGTTAAATCTCCATTCACAGACGAAAAAAAAAGGTGTATTTGAAAAGAAGAGTAAAAAAAAGTGAAAGTGAGGCGGCGGTGCAAAGCGGAGGAGAGTGGAAGGAAGGGAGAGGAGGGAGGTGGAAAGGGAGGAGGGGAAAGGAAGGGGGGAGGTGGAGGGAAGGAGGGGGTAAAGGAGCAGGACGAGTAGAGGAAGAGGAGGGAAGGAAGGGGCAAGGGAGCATGAGGAGGAAGAGAGGGAGTGGAGGAAGAGGATGAGGAGGAGGAAGAGGGAAGGAGGGGAAGGGAGGGAGGGGAGGCTCTCTAATGATGGGGAAATTCTTTTATCCTGCGAGAGGGAAATTTAGCGGAAACTACCTCTCACGGGTGGGGCGGGGGTGGGGGGGGGAGGATATGAATGGGAGGAGAGGGGAAGAGGAGAATGTAAAGAGTGGAATGGGGAGGAAGAAGAGGACGTGAAGAGGGAAGGGGGGGGGGAGGAGGAGAAGAAAGTGAAGAAAGGAAGGGGAGGAGGATGAGAAGGGGTGAAGAAAGATGTGAAGGAGGGGAAGAGGAGGATGTTTAGGGGGAAGGGGGGAAGGGAAGGATGTGAAGTGGGGAAGGGGAAAGGGGAGAGGAAGACATGAAAGAAAGGGGGAAAAGGAGGATGTGAAAGGAAGGGGAAGAGGGATATGAGGAAGGAAAAGATAAGAGAGAGAGAGAGAGAGAGAGAAAGAGAGAGAGAGAGAGAGAGAGAGAGAGAGAGAGAGAGAGAGAGAGAGAGAGAGAGAGAGAGAGAGAGAGAGAGAGAGAGAGAGAGAGAGAGAGAGAGAGAGAGAGAGAGAGAGAGAGAGAGAGAGAGAGAGAGAGAGAGAGAGAGAGAGAGAGAGAGAGAGAGAGAGAGAGAGAGAGAGAGAGAGAGAGAGAGAGAGAGAGGTGAGGTGAAGAAGAAGAGAGGAGGGAGAAGAAGACGAAGAAGAAGAAGGAGACGAGGAACGAGGAGACGGCAGGTAAAGGCACACAGGTAAGGAAGGTAGACACTCCAGCACCCTGACGAGACACACTTAACGAGACAATCCCGCCAAGCAATCAGCCAGCCGCAGGGACCCACACGTCGGCGCTGGCTGCCTCTGGGGGGACAAAGGCGGGGGAAAGAGACTGTGAGTAAGGTGCCGCGGGAGTCTTAACCTGCGGAGGAACATAACGATAACAAGACCCTGCTGACGAGGCGCTGGGAGAGGAGTTAGGAGGAGGAGGAGGAGGAGGAAAAGGATAACCAGGAGGAGAAAAACGATGATGAGGAGGAAGGAAAAGAAGATGAAATACGGGAAAACGGAGACAAAGGAGGTGAAAGACGGAGAACAAGAAGCTTATGACGAAGATGAAGAAAAAGAAAACGAAGAGGAAACTGAGAAAAAGGAGAAGACGAAGAAGAAAACGAAGAGGAAAGTGAGAAAAAGGCGAAGACGAAGAAGAAAAGAAGAGGAGGAAGAAGAGAGACCAAGGGGAGGAGGAACAGCTGGACGAATACGAAGAAGAAAAGAAGCAAGAGGAGGAGGAAGAGGAAGAAGAGGAGAGAAAGATGACCAAGGGGAGGAGGAACAGCTGGACGAATACGAAGAAGAAGCAAGAGGAGGAGGAAGAGGAAGAAGAGGAGCATGAGGAAATGAAACAAGAGAAAGAGGAACAAGAGGAAGAGGAGCAAGAGGAGCCGTTACCATAATCTCGTGAGGGGTAAAAAGAGCGACCCTCGGAGTCCGCCCAAGACTGTACGGTGACGAAGTCGGCGACGAAGGAGGGAATCTTGCACTTCATGACCACCGAGTTGCCGCGGATCACGTACTCGTTCTCCGCCTCCGTCTGGTAATCCTGCGCCACCACTGAGGACGAGGACGACGAGGGCGAGGGTGATAAAGGGAGGAAGAGGAACGTCGGGTTAAGAGAGAGAGCGAGCGAAGTGGTGGTGGTGGTGATTGTGGTGGTGGTAATAGTGGTGGTGTTGATAGTGGTGGTGGTGATGGTGGTGGTGGTGGTGGTGGTGGTAAGCTTTCTCTACCATGGTTATTTACGTGTGAAGGGATGAAATAGATAAGATAGATAGATAGATAAAAAGAGAGAGCGAGAGCGAGAGCGAGAGAGAGAGAGAGAGAGAGAGAGAGAGAGAGAGAGAGAGAGAGAGAGAGAGAGAGAGAGGACATATTTTCCCTTCTTCACATAGTCATTTCTTCATCTTAATGTGACGCCGATGATGATAACGATGATGATTTAGCGGAAGAGGAACATCGGGTTTTAGAAGGAACGGCCGAAGCAGAGAGAAAATGGGAAAGAGAGAGAGTGGGAGAGATAGGACAGTTTTCCTCCTGTTCTTCTTCTTCAGAGAGAGAAAAAGAGAGAATGGGTGAGAGAAAGAAAGAGAATGGGAGAGAAACAGAGGGAAGAACACACAATCTCCCTCCTTCTACTTAATCTTCTTCTTCCTCTTCCTCTTCTTCTTCACACATTCATCGTCCTGCTCATCTCAAAGTGACGCAAAAGACTCATTCATTCGTCCTCAAACGTAAAAATAAAAAGAATTAAAAAAAATGTCATCGTTCCTTTTTTTCCCATTAGTTAAAACGTCGCGGAAAATGTCGCATAAAACTTGGAAAAGAAGAAAAAAAAGGGCGTGGGAAGGTGTCTCTCGCGGCACCTGGGAAACCAATTAACCTTTTCTGGAGCCTGCGCACCTGTGGACTTATAGTGGGGGGAGGGGGAGAAAAGAGGGGAGGATGGGAGAGGAGAGAGGGAGCAAAGAGGGGAGGAAGGGTGAAAAGGAGGGAAGTTAAAAGGGGAAGGAAGAAGGAAGGAGGGCACAGAGGCAGGGAGGGAGAAGAGAGAGGGGAGCAAACGGGGGCAGGGAGGGAGAAGAGGGGAACGAAAGGGGGGGGCAGGAAAGGGAGAAGGGAGAGAAACGAAGGGGGAAGGGAAAGGGAGAAGAGAGAAGGGACGAAAGGGAGAAGAGGGAGGGGAGCAAAGGGGGTTAGGGAGATGGGAGAGAAACGAAGGGGGGAAGGAAGGGAGAAGAGAGAGGGGACGAAAGGGAGAAGAGAGAGGGGAGTAAAGGGGGTTAGGGAGATGAGAGAGAAACGAAGGGGGGAAGGAAAGGAAGAAGAGGGGAGCAAGGAAGAAGGGAGAGAAACGAAGAGGGGAAGGAAGGGAAAAGAGAGAGGGGGCAGGAAGGGAGAGGGAAGAGAAACGAAGGGGGGAAGGAAGGGGAGAGGGGGGCGGGGTGGGTGGGGTGGGGGGGATTGGTTAGTTAGTATTACAACGCAAATCGAAAGAGAACCAAAACCTGGAAAAGAAAGAGAAAGATGAAAAAATACGATAAAAGTGACGAATGCGAACACGGAAACTCACCTGAAACAAAGAGAAGAGAAATAACTGCGATTAATTCAAGAGGAGAAAGAAAAAAAAAAGAAGAGATTGCTGAGGAGAACAAAGGCATTAGTTCCCCATAAAACCTTCTCTTTTTTCCCCCTGTTTCTACCTCCTTCTCTCTCTCTTTATCTCTCCTTTCCCTCCCTCCCTCCTTACCTGAAAACTGGGATTATGGAAGAGAAAGAAGAGAAAGTACACGAAATTGTTGAGGAGAAAAACATCAGTCTCTTACATTTCATTTTTCTCTTATTTTTCTCTTTTTTCCTCCCATTTTCTCTTCTCTCCCTTCCTTTCTTCCTCCCTCTTATTCTTTCTTTCCCTCATTCTTAAACCTTCCACTTTCCTCCTATTTCAACTTCTATCTCTCTCATTCCTCCCTTTCCTTCCTTTCCTCTACCAGTTTTTCCCTTCCTCCCTCCCTCTATCTATCTCTTCTTTCCCTTTCCTAAGTCCCTTCTTTCTTTCCTTTTCTTCCTTCTTTCCCTTCGTTCCACTACTTCTTCTTTCCTTCCTTTCCTCTACCAGTCTTTCCCTTCCTCTCTCCCTCTTCCTATCTCTTCATTCCCCTTTCCTTATTCCCTCCGCCCCTCTACCTCTTCTTTCCTTTCTTTCCTCTCTCCCTCTTTCTATCTCTTCTTTCCCTTTCTTCTTCCTCCCCTTAGCCTCTCCCTCTCTACTCTTTACCGTAGCTGCGACTTGGGTAATAGTTCACGCCCTCGGAGTCCACCCACGCCTGCACGCTCACGAAGTCCGCCACGAAGGAGGGGATTTTGCATTTGAGGATCGCCGAGTTGCCGCGGATCACGTTCTCCGACTCCGCCTCCAACAGGTAGGACTGGGGAACAACTGCCGACACCACACGGTCATCACCACGTCACCACTACACTCATCACCATTATATAGGCTTCCAAAGTAATCATAATCACCACATCAGCACTCCTCCAACGATACCACACATTCATCACATCACCACTACACTCATCACGATTATTTAAGCTTCCAAAACAATTTTATCATAGTCACCACATCAGCACTCCTTCAACGATACCACACATTCATCACATCACCACTACACTCATCACGATTATTTAAGCTTCCAAAACAATTTTATCATAGTCACCACGTCAGCACTCCTCCAACGATACCACACATTCATCACATCACCACTACACTCATCACGATTATTTAAGCTTCCAAAACAATTTTATCATAGTCACCACGTCAGCACTCCTCCAACGATACCACACATTCATCACATCACCACTCCGTACACTCAATCATCACCATAACACATTTTTCAGCATAGTATAGACACCATATCAGCACCACTCCAGCAATAATACCACACACACCACAATCAACACCACACCACAATCACGCTCGTCATCATCAATCTTCGGCGAAATATATGAATTAAAGGAAAAAAAAAGAGAGAACAACAATAACGATACGAATTAGGAAGGAAAAAAAAAGAAGGAGAACAAGACGCATAACAAGACAAACACGAATAAAAAGATAAAAAAAAAAATACCCCCCTACCCCAACCCCAACCACACCAATAACAGTGGTGCCCTAATGGCGACGAAGATGACAGGGAACGAAAAATGGGGTTTCGGCATTTTTTTCGTCCCCTTCAATTTCGTCTTAAAAGTATATCATTATTACGCTTACGGGGCCGAGATGAACGATACCCGAAACTGTTCCGTGTGGCTGACTTGCATAGCGAAGAGAGGGAGAGGGAGAGAGGGAGGGAGAGAGAGAGAGAGAGGGGGAAGGGGATGTAGGGAAGGTACCGTAAGCAATTGTAAGGGTGAAAGAAAAACCACCAAAGGGATGAAGAAGATAAAAGAGAATAAGAATGTCACACGAAAGAAAAAGTGATAAAAATTAGGTAAAAAAAAAGAATAAGGTCGGTATTTTCACACGCCACCAACTCTCACATCAAATATATCCAGAGGCCGAAAAGATCACTCGGGTTCTAATGAGTGTTTCTTCAGGTTCACGGAGCAGAAGAAGGCTCCGTCTACCACCAGGGTCATAAAAGTACTACCCCTGGAAATGCCCATAACTCCTACGAAAGCCTTGTCAAATATGTGTGCTTGGGGGTCGAAATATTTGATAATACGGCTCTGAGCACTAAGAAAGAAGGTAATGAGAGAAATTTATACTAAGACGCCATTAATATTTCGGTCCTCGGGCTCTGAAAACACGGATTCTGTCTGGCATTGAACCGTGGGAACCTGTGGGGGGGAAGGAGAATATTTTAGTGTGGTGCCCCAGGGTATGCGGAGGCTGGAAGAGGAGGAGAGGAGGAGGAAAAGGAGAAGGTTGTTGTAGAGTTTTGAGTGTGGAGAACGGGGAAGCTCAAGGAGGAGGAGGAAGAGGAGAAGGAAGAGGAGGAAGAGGATAGGGGTGTGTAGAGAATGAGAAGCCTGAAAGAAGAGGAAAAAGAGGAGGGAGGAAGAGGAGGCCTATCACAGATCTCAGGTTTACCATAACTATCATGCGTGGAGGGGTAGAAAGTGCGGCCCTCGGAGTCCACCCACGCCTGGACGCCCACAAAGTCCGCAACGAAGGAGGGAATCTCGCACTTTATGATGGCCGAGTTGCCGCGGATCACGTGTTCGTTGTCCGCCTCGATCTGGTAGCTCTGAGGAACCACTGAGGGGGAAGGAGGCGCCGTTGAGGAGACGAGTCACGAGAACCCAGACGAGGAAGGGGACATGAGAAGGGGGACATAAGTAGGGATAGAAGGTGTAGACAAAGACGAGAAACTGGACAGAGAAAGGGATAGAAAGGACATAAGAAAGAAGACATGAGAGAATAGTCGATTGATAAAGAAAAGACATGAATGGAAGAGAGGATGGGAGGTGAAAGTGGAAGAGAAGTGGAAAGAAGAGGAAGAGGAATGGGAGGTTCTAGAAAAGGTGGAAAGGACGAGAATGAACGGGAAAACGCTGAAAAAATATGACAACAGCGAGAAATAGCGGACGGCTGATAAAAGACCGAGACGAACGTAGACGCAACCGCAATATAACGTAACGCGAAAGGGAGGAGAGATACGTAAGTGGCCCCGACGGAAGAGAAAAATTCACGATAAAATAAAGTTCAAAAATGGGTTCGAGGCGGGGAATGAACCACTCCAAACCACTCGGGGCCTTCCGCAGAGAGGGAAAAATGTGGCGCGCTCAGAACCCGAAATATTCTTCCCTCCTCTTATTGATTCTCGAAAGGGATGTGTGACGCGAGGGTTGAAATATATATCTGAGACCTGCGGGGGATGGAAAAATAAAGTTACGCCATTAATTCGCTCTGGAGGTTAGAAGAAAGAGGTGGAAAATAAGACATAGAAAAAAAAGATTAAGAAGATTACCTTGATGAAAGAGGAGACGAGGGAATATGAGTAAGGGAAAGAAAGAAATATAAGATGAGGATATGGAGAAGGAGGAAGTGAGGAAAGAGAACGAGGAAAGAAAGAAAGATGGAAAGTTAGGAAAATCGATAATGTTACCCCGATGCGAAGACGAAAACCTGAAATAAGCAAAGATAATGATGATGATGATGATAAATATACGAGGAGGAGGAGGAAGAACAAGAATAAGGAGAAAAATGGATGAAATGCAAAGAATAAAACCTGAAAAAAACGAGAAAAATTATGATAACAACCCAGACAACGATACGAGAGGAGGAAGAGGAAGAGGAAGACGAAGAAGAGGAAGAGGACCAAAGTTACCATAATGAGAGTTGGGATAGTACGCCTTGCCCTCGGAGTCCACCCACGCCTGCACGCTCACGAAGTCCGCCACGAAGGAGGGAATCTCGCACTTAATGATGGCCGAGTTGCCGCGGATCACGTTCTGGGTCAGAGCCTCGAGGTGGTAGGACTGGTGAACCACTGGGGGAGGGGGTGACAGGGGTGATGGTGACAGGGATGAAGAGGAACAACAAGAGAAACAATGACCTCTCACTCTCTATATATCACCATCACACACTATCACGCTTTGGTTGAGTTTCGGGTGTGTATGGTTGTCGGGGGGAAGGGGGAGGAGGAAGGAAGGGGAAAGGGGTTGGGGATGAGGGGGGAAGGGATGGATGGATGATGACGGGGGGCTGAAGGGGTGAAGGGGGGAGGGAAGGAGAGGCGGATGGGGGCAGGGTGATAGAGATATCTAAGAACAACATCAAGAACGACTCCTCTTCCTTTTTTTTTTCTATATTTTTCTTCTTTCTTTCTTTTTTTGTTAATCTATTTTTGTCACTCGCATAACAAAACGCAGACGATCCCGAAAAAAAAACGGACAAAAAACGGTAAATATCGAAAGAAAACGACAGGAAAACGAAGTCCAGTCGCCTCACGCTGATAAATGAAAAGGTGCTTCGTTAATCAGTCGACGTAAACACCTGAAAAGGAAGAAGAGAACGCGTCACTTGGAGAGTAAACAACAACAAAAACAAAGAGGAAGAGGAAGAGAACTGGGACAGAAATAAAAGAGGATGACGAAGAAGAGGAAGAACAGTAAGAAGAGGAGGAGGAGGAAGAGGACCCGAGGTTACCGTAATGGGAACTGAGATGGAAAAAAAGAAGAGGAAGAATTAGAGGAAGAGGAGGAAGAGAACCCAGGTTACCGTAGTGAGAGTTGGGATAGTACGCCTTGCCCTCGGAGTCCACCCACGCCTGCACGCTCACGAAGTCCGCCACGAAGGAGGGAATCTCGCACTTAATGATGGCCGAGTTGCCGCGAATCACGTTCTGGTTGTGAGCTTCAAGTGTGTACGACTGGTGAACGACTGGAGAGAGGTAAGGGGTAGGGGAATGGTGACAGGGATGCGCAAGAACAAAAACAACAACAACCCCTCTCTCTCTCTCTCTCTCTCTGGGTGGGGTAAATGGGTACCTGGGGAAGCCTGGGGAAGGTAAACTCTGTGGTACCCCGGATGTCTCAATGCCCCTGTGTCGAGGTAATGGGTTCTCTCTCACCACTAGCTCAAAGGGCCAACGTGACGGAGATGAACACCGCGGCCATGCGCAGCTATATTGTATGCTCCCAACTTTACCTTTGCTTTTATATATGTATTCATCCTTTCTTTCTTTCTTTTTTTTCTTTAAACTTTACCTTTGCCTTCACTTATATATTCTTTCTTTCTTTCTTTCTTTCTTTCTTTCTTTCTTTCTCTCTCTCCCATGCCAAAACGCCGACGATCACGAAAGAAAAAAACGCAATAAAAACGTCAAAATTCATAAGGAAACGCAATGAAAACTCACCCCTGTCCCCCAACGCTTATAAATGCAAAGGTGTTTTCATTAATCAGCCGAAGCGTACACCTGAAAAGGAAGGAGAGAACGCGACACACAGTAAACAACAACAAACACACAACCTGAAAGAGAAAGAGAGAGAGAGAGACACAATCCTCGGCATCTGTGGAGAGATAAAGTAAGCCAAGAGATCATTATGGAGAAAAGGCTGTCGAGATTAGACGGTAAAAAAAACAAAAAAAAAACAATATAGAGACGTTGGAACTGTTAGGCCTAAGCGCGTACAGGGGGGGGGGGGGTTAGAAGGGAGGGAAGGGGAAGGAAGGGAAGGGAACGGAGGGACGGGAAGTAAAGGGAAAGGAAGGAAAGGTACAAGAATGGAAGGAGCAGGAAGAAACTGGAAGGGAAGGGAGAGGAAAAGAAGGGAAGGGAAGGAGGGTGTTTGAAAAGTTGGGGAAAGAAAGTTAGATGAAAGAAAGGGAATGCAAGAAAAGGAATGAAAGTAGAAAAGAGAAAATAAGAGGAAAGAGGAAACGGAAAGGGAAGAACATAAGGAATTAGAAAAGGAAGATAGAGAAACGATAAATATGGAAAAAAAGAGGATGAAAACAAAGAATAGGAATCAGGGAGAGAAAATAAATTAATGAAAGAGGGAAGGGAAAGGGAAGAGCATAAGGAAATAGGAAAGGAAGATAGAGAGACGATAAAAATGAAAGAGAGGATGAAAACAAAGAAAAGGAATCAGGGAGAGAAAATAAATTAATGAAAGAGGGAAGGGAAAGGGAAGAGCATAAGGAAATAGGAAAGGAAGATAGAGAGACGATAAAAATGAAAGAGAGGATGAAAACAAAGAAAAGGAATCAGGGAGAGAAAATAAATTAATGAAAGAGGGAAGGGAGAGATTGGAGCAAGGGAACACGCTGATAACGACGAGGCAGCTTCTGTTCTTCTACGTGTAAGGCTAACCGCGGCGCCTAATCGCATACACAGTGATTAGCCGTGGAAGGGGCGTGCGGGGGGGGGGCGTGGGGGGGGGGCATTACCGTTACTCCGCGAAGAGGGGTAGAAGGAGCGGCCCTCGGAGTCCACCCACGCCTGCACGCTCACGAAGTCCGCCACGAAGGAGGGAATCTCACACTTCATGATGGCCGAGTTGCCGCGGATCACAAACTCATTGTCGGCTTCCGTGCGGTAAGGCTGGGCGACCACTGGGTTATGGAGGAGGACGAGGAGGAGAAGGAGGAGGGGGAGGACGTTATTTCAAAGGTAACTATTCAGCATTCCTTTCCTCTCTCCCTGGACACATACAAAAGAAGAGCAGAAAGAAAAAAAAATCTCACTCTTCATTCCATCTCATACGAAAGACGCGAAGATTAAAACGCGATCACTGACATTCTTTTTCTTTCCTCTGGCGATGAATATGAAGAGACAATCCACGACCACAACCAAATGGCTTTCCACCTTCATTCCTTCATTCCTTCACTTTCACTCTCCCTTTCTCTCTCACTCTCAAAACCCTTCCTTCCACTGTCAACACATCAAGTTCACTCTCCCTTTCACTCTCTCTCTCACAACCTTTCCTTCCACTCTCCCTTTCTCTCTCACTCTCACAGCTTTCCACTTTCCATCTTCAATACACACACGCGACGGGAGAGGTTCGTTGTCAAGTTTTAATGAGGATTCAAAACTAAGAACGAAGTCACTCCACCAAACTTTTTTCTTCCCTTTTAACGAATACCGAACGAGAAAACTTGTCGAGATATACGAGGAAAAAATAACAAAGAGTATATGTGGGGAAAAGGAATAATGTAATGTAAGTAATGTATAATCTTGAACCTTCAGTGACGAAATAAAGAGAAAAAGTTAGGAAATAAAGGTATGGATAGTTATATATAGTAGCCATAACCATGAGACCAATATAACAAAGAGTTTATGTGAGGGAAAAAAAACACCTGTATAATCTTGAACCTTCAGTGACGAAACAAAGAGAAAAAGTTAGGAAATAAAGGTATAGATAAGTTATAACATAGAGTAGCCATAACCACGAGACCAATAAAGGTAAGACTAAAAAGATAAGTAGGTAGGTAGCGGTCTTTTTATTAATATTTTTCTTTACGCCCTTGAACTGTCTCCTAAGCTGTAAAAAAAAAAAAAAAAAAAAAAAAAGATATACCCCATTACTCTCAGCCCCCCACGACGAGAGAAAAAGTGCCCCACCTCCTGGACAAAGAGTACAGGAGACTCACACCCACAAGGGATATAAGAGGAGAAGTTAAGGGAAGCAGGGAAGAAAATAAAAAAGACAAAAGGCTAGCGAAGGCATCCCACGTCGCTCACATCCCCCCAAGAAGGAAGAAAACAAGAAAGGAACAAAACCCCAAATGAAAAAAATAAAAATTAACAAGTGAAAGTAGGGAATACGCCCCCTCCTTTCCCTCCCCCCCCCCAAAAAAAAAACTAGCAATGGTAAACCGCATCTCTCTCATCCCTCTCAAGAACAAGAAAATAACAAAAAAGGAAAAAAACAATACAAACAGAAACAAAAATGTCACCCCTATCACCAAGAGTAAAGGAGGCAACCACAAGGGATATTAAAGGATAAGTTAAGGGAAATAATAAAAAAATATTACCTAGTCCGCAAAAGAAGAAAAAAAAAGAGCAAAACCCGAATGAAAACAAAAAGGGATATTAAAGGATAAGTTAAGGGAAATAATAAAAAAAATATTACCTAGTCCGCAAAAGAAGAAAAAAAAAAGAGCAAAACCCAAATGAAAACAAAAAGGGATATTAAAGGATAAGTTGAGGGAAATAATAAAAAAATATTGCCTAGTCCGCAAAAGAAGAAAAAAAAAAAAAGAGCAAAACCCGAATGAAAACAAAAAGGGATATTAAAGGATAAGTTAAGGGAAATAATAACAAAGTAAAAAAAATAAAAATTCCCAAGCCCTCACAAGCACAGAAAAAAGAAAAAAAACCCAAAAACCGGAAAGAAAACAAAAGCTGGCAACCCCCTAACAAAGACGAGAGGCCGCTCCCACACCCACCAGGGATATAAAAGCGGAAGTTAAGGGAAGCGGACCATTACTATCATTCCCCTGGAGGTGTAATGGAGTGTCGCCGCCGCCGCAGTTCCCTGAGAGCCTCGTGTGTCTCGGGCAGGTGCGGCGGCGGCTTGAGGAGGAGACCATACCTGTTAAGCCCCGAGTCAGGTGTGCGCCAGGTAGCTAACGAGGGGAGGTGATGGAGGGGATGGCGTGTGCTTGTGTGGGCGGTGAGAGGAAGACAGGGAGGAGAGGAGGAGAGGAGAGAAGACGAGAAGCGAGAGGAGTTAATTATGAGACGGGTGGAAAGGAAAGGAGTGAGAAAAGAGGAGGAGAGGAGAAAAGAGGAAAGAGAAGAGAAGAAAAGAGGAAAGAGGAGGAGAGGAGAAAAGAGAAAAGAGGAGAGGAGAAGAGAGGAGAGAGGTGGATACTGAGACAAGACATGAAAAAATAAGGATACAGGGAGAGAAAAGAGAAAGATAGTTGGAGAGAGAGAGAGAGAGAGAGAGAGAGAGAGAGAGAGAGAGAGAGAGAGAGAGAGAGAGAGAGAGAGAGAGAGAGAGAGAGAGAGAGAGAGAGAGAGAGAGAGAGAGAGAGAGAGAGATCCAACACAAAACCGCAACACACTCGTACGCCCGGCAACACTCGCTGGGGGGCAAAACGAGTATAGAACGCGTAAACAAGGCAACACGGCGCTCCGGGATTGGGACATAATTCCACCGAACGAATTAAAGCGAATTAAAAACGTATTCCCGCGGAGAGAGAGAGAGAGAGAGAGAGAGAGAGAGAGAGAGAGAGAGAGAGAGAGAGAGAATAAAAAAAAGATAAATAAAGGGGAAACTCCGATAGATCTGAGCCTTAAAACCGTAATACCTGCAAATAAGAGAGAAATCAAATGAGCAACGCAGGTAACTAATTAATTTCAAGTCACGCGCACCTGTGGGGAGAAAGAGAGAGTGAGTGAGAGTGAAAGTGCGATGAAGAAGGGGAGGAAAAGGGGAGAGAAGGGTCAGGGAAGTTAGGGAAGGGGCGTGGAATAGATTAAAGGGAAGGAGTGTAACCCTTACTTTCCCTTTTCATTCATTCCCTTTTTCTACTTCTTCCTCTTTCTTTTTTTTCCTTTATTTTCCTTCCTTTCCATTTCCTTCCCTTCCTTCCTTCTCCTTTCCTTACATCTTTTTTTCCTTCTCTTCCTTCTTTCTCTCTTTTCCTTTCCTTCCTTCCTTTCTTCCTAGCCCACTTTCCCTTTTTCTTCCCCTCCTTCCTTTCCTTCCCTTCCTTCCCCTACCGCTCTCTTTCGCCTTCCCCATCACTACCCCCACCATCACTATCACCACTACCATCACCACCATTACCATAGGCCTGTGAGGGGTAGTAGCTGGTGCCATCGTCCGCCACCCATGCCTGCACGCTCACGAAGTCCGCCACGAAGGAAGGTATCGAGCACTTGAGGATGGCCGAGTTGCCGCGGATCACGTACTCGGTAAGAACTTCAGCGGAGTACATCTGAGGCACGACTGTTTGAAGGGGGAGTGAGAGGCGAAGTGGGGATGGAGTAGACGTGGAGTAGAGAAGAGTTTGGTGGTAGAGTGGTTTGGAGTGGCTTAGTGGTGGTGGAGTGCTTTGTTTAGTTGATTTGGAGAGGTGATGGCGTAGTTGGTGGAGTAATTGTGGAGTGGTGATGGGGTGGTTTGTGGAGTAGGTGGGGTCAGTGGTGGTGGAGTGTAGTGCGTGGTAGAAGTGTTACGTTACTCCAGGTGGTGAGGGGGTGGATATAACGAGAGGTAGCGATGGAAAAGGTAAACGGAAAAGGTGGAAAAGTGGATTGGCATGGCCCCTCCCACCCCTCCACATCATCACTACGCAATATACTCTGTTCCTCCATATTTGTATTTTGTAGATTTTCGTCGTAAAGTCCCCCAAGCAATGAACAAACCATTTATTATTATTATTATTATTATTATTATTATTATTATTATTATTATATTAAACACACACGGTCAATAAAGGTTTTGAGACACAGGGGCGATATCTCTCAGCGCGAACAAACCTTTTCCATTTATCAGCAACGAGTTACACACACACACACACACACACACACACACACACACACAAAGCTGATAAAAAAGCACGTTCGGGATTTTACACGCGTTAGCTCATATATACAATGCTACTATTTTTTTCCTTTTCGTTGTTGTTGATGCGTGTAGTGTACGAGCGAATGGGTTCAGTTTATGGGGGATCGCAAAACACACACACGATAATGAATAAAGAATAGACCTGAAAGAAAAGGAGAATATTAATTAAAGGAACAAGATAAGAAACCGCCGCTTAGTCGCTCGCTCGCATCTGTAATATAAAAAAAGAATCAAGTTAGTAAGTCCCCACAGGAAGAAAGAATGAAAAATGGATGTGAGGAAATTAACGAGGAAAAGAGAACCACATTAATCCTTATAAAAAAATACAGAGTCGCTACAAGAGAAAGAAATGTATGGAAATGAGGAAAAAAAGGAAAAAAACACAACTCATTAATAAAACAAAATACCGAGTCACTACAAGAGAAAGGAATGTATGGAAGTGAGGAAATAAAAGGAGGAAAAAAACACATAACTCATTAATAAAACAAAATACCGAGTCACTACAAGAGAAAGGAATGTATGGAAGTGAGGAAAAAAAAGAAAAGAAAAAAACACATAACTCATTAATAAAACAAAATACCGAGTCACTACAAGAGAAAGGAATGTATGGAAGTGAGGAAAAAAGAAGGAAAAAAAAACACATTACTCACTAGACTCATTCTTATCCACACCAAAGATCAAATTCCTCGCTATTCGGTCTTGAGAACAGAGACGAGAAAGCTAAACCAAACCAAACCAAACCAAGCCAACCAACACCAAAACAGGGTCGTCAGCGGCTTGGCATAGGAACACCAATTACCAAAGTCCGCGCCATAGAGGTAGGAGTCCCCAGAGTCGGTGAGCCACGCCTGCACGCTCACGAAGTCCGCCACGAAGGAGGGAATCATGCACTTGAAGATGGCCGAGTTGCCGCGGATCACATACTCGTGGTAAACATCCGTCTGGTAGTCTTGATACACCACTGGGACACGAGGACGAGGAGGAGGAGGAGGAAGAGTCAGTTAGGAGAGGGATGACTAAGTGATTAAAGGGAGAGGTTGGAGACGAGGGAGAGGAGGGATCAGTTTGGAGGTGGATGACAAAGGGATTAAAGGGAGAGGTTGAAGACGAGGGAGAGGAGGAATTACTTAAGAGGCGGATGACAAAGGGAATGGAGAGGTTGAAAGGAGTCCATTTAAGTCAAGTGATGTAATGGCCTTCGTTAACATCTTAGATCACTCCACATTGACTGCAAATTCGAGGCGGAAGTGGATGGAAATGAGGGAAAACTATAAGGACGGAGGGAGGGAAAGGGAAGGTCGACACAGTAAGAGGGAAGGTGAAGTTAAGTGGACCAGGCGAGCAGTGGTTACGTCCGGCCTGCGGCGAGCTCTGCCTACCGCGGGGACGGCTGTGACTGTGGTTATGGCGGTGAGGGAAAGGCGGCAGCGAGGGTGTGTTATGGTGCAAGGGAAGGCCGCTGAGGGAGGAGGAGGAGGAGGAAGGGGATAAGGGCTGAATAATGGTAATGGAGGTGGTGGTGGTGATGGTGGTGGTGGTATGGTAATGATAGTGAAGACAGCGATGATGGAGGATATTACTCGTGGTGGTGAGAGAGAGAGAGAGAGAGAGAGAGAGAGAGAGAGAGAGAGAGAGAGAGAGAGAGAGAGAGAGAGAGAGAGAGAGAGAGAGAGATGACCTGACTTTTTTTAATATTTTTCGATGTATATGTGCGGGGTTTGCATGGACACACACACACACACACACACACACACACACACACACACACCCCTCTCCCCCCCCCCTCCCCGACACATACACACAAAAAACCAACCAGGCACAAATTACGACGAGGGAAAAAAACAAAAAACATGGAACCAAACAAACACGGATCGGAAAACAGAGAACCAAACACTCAAACAAACAAGCAAACAAACGAACAGATGAACGAACGCACCCTAGTACCTCTGCGAATTGAATGAAAAAAAAAAAAAAAAGTTAGATGAAAAAAATTACGGGTATAAAATAAACCACGCCTGAAATCATGATGCAAAATAAAAACAAACAAAACAAAAACAGCAAAATCTACACCGCGTAATTTCTGAAAGTCCCGCGAACGTGGAGAACGCACGACTTGGTTTCGGCGAGAGTTCGGAATAAATTTGAGACCCGCGGACGTTTAGAAATTGGAATAAATGAACGAAAGAATGAATGAGCGAGTAAACTAGAGGAAGAAGGAAAACAACAACTAGCGAAGGACAACCTGAAAACGAGGGGAAACTATACAAAAATGAATGAATGCATGAATGAATGTGAAAAAAATGAGGTAGAGAAAGAAAAATATAAAACAAAAGCCAATGAGAAAAAGTATGAAGTAGAGAAAAAAGGAAACATATAAAACAAACAGCCGAGGAAAAAGTTATAGAAATTGAGAACTTTTAACTGTATAACACTCCCTGAAGAAAAAGTGAATGAATGCATGAATGAATGAGAAAAAAATGAAGTAGAGAAAGAAGGAAACATATAGAACAAACAGCCGAGGAAAAAGTTATAGAAATTGAGAACTTTTAACTATACAACACTCCCTGAACAAAAAGTGAATGAATGCATGAATGAATGAATGAAATAAAATGAAGTAAAGAAAGAAAAATATAAAACAAATAGCCAATGAAAAAAGCATGATGTAGAGAAAGAAGGAGACATATAAAACAAACAGCCGAGGAAAACGTTATAGAAATTGAGAACGTTAAGAATCCTCGACCAAGAAATGCGTGAATTAGACAAAGATCGAGAAATTCGTGAATTAGATGAAGTAGAGAAAGAAGGAAACATATAAAACAAACAGCCGAGGAGAACGTTATAGAAATTGAGAACTTTTAAGACTCCCCGACTAATAAATAAAAAAATAGCCAAAGATCAATAAACACGTGAATTAGATAAAGTAGAGAAATGGGGAAAATGTGCAACGCCCCTCACACGTTTTTTAATCATCTTTTTGACTTCTCTAACACTTCTGCGGGGTGGGTTTTTTTCTCCTTTTTTATATATATATATTTGACTTTTCTTCCACTGGTACAAATATTAAGGACCCTCATTTTTTTTCCTTTTTTATATATATTTGACTTTTCTTCCTCTGGTGCAAAAATTAAGGACCCTCATTTTTTTCCTTTTTTATATATATTTGACTTTTCTTCCTCTGGTACAAAATAAGGACCCTCATTTTTTTCCTTTTTTATATATATTTGACTTTTCTTCCACTGGTACAAAATAAGGACCCTCATTTTTTTCCTTTTTTATATATATTTGATTTTTCTTCCACTGGTACAAAATAAGGACCCTCATTTTTTTCCTTTTTTTATATATATTTGACTTTTCTTCCTCTGGTGCAAAAATTAAGGACCCCCCCCCAAAAAAAAAAAAAACATGGCGTAACCTCAACAATACCTGGAAGAAAGGGAAAACCAACACACTAATTAAACCACTGAAGTCACCTGAAAGAGAGAAGAGAGGCATTAAGCGAGATCAACCATTAACAGATTGAGCCACAAGGGAAGTAAACCACACCACCAAAACCACCAATTAACCAACTCCCAAACTTCCCTCTAGCGGCCTGTGTGCGAAGAGAAAACACACAAACACACACACAAACACACCAAGTCGAAATGCAGCCTCACAAAAACCGCCCAAATGTCACGCAAAGAACCCGTCCCTCTAGCGGCGGGTGCGTGCGTTACCGTAGTCCTGGGAGGGGTAGTAGGCGTCCCCCTTGTCGGTGACCCACGACTGCACGCTCACGAAGTCGGCGACGAAGGAGGGAATGTTGCACTTGAGGATGGCCGAGTTCCCGCGGATCACGTATTCGAGGCTCACGTCCGTCATGTATTCCTGGTGGACCACTGGAGGACGAGGACGAGGAGGAGATGATGAAGGAGGAGATGATGGTGGAGGTGGTGATGAAGGAGAATGAGAAGGAAGGGTGTAATTGAAGGGAGGTACAAGAGGAAGAGGAAGAAGTATAAGATGAGGGAAAAGGAAGAAGAAGAAGAGAACGAGAAGGAAGGGTTTAATGGAAGTGAGGTTACAAGAGGAAGAAGTATAAGATGAGGAAAGAGGAAGAAGAGGAAGAGGAAAGGTAAGCTGAAGTACTGAAATGAGACAAGGTATAGGAAAAAGAGGAAGAGGAAAGGCAAAATAAGGTCATGAAAAGAAAGGAGAAGGAGGTAGGTCATGGAAGTGAGGTTACAAGAGGAAGAGAAAGAAGTGCAAGATGAGGAAAGAGGAAGAAGAGGAAGAGGAAAGGTAAGACGAAGTAATGAAGCCAAAAAGAGGAGAAGGTACAGGATAAAGAGGAAGAGGAAAGGGAAAATAAGGTAATGGAAAGAAAGAAGACCAAGATGAGGGAAGAGGAAGAAGAGGAAGAGGAAAGATAAGATGAAGTAATGAAGTTAAAAAAAAAAAGGTACAGGAAAAAAGAGGAAGAGGAAAGGGAAAACAAGGTAATGAAAAGAAAGAAGACCAAGAGGATAGAAAAAAAAAGTTATGAAGAGGACGAGGCGGAGGAGAATGAAGAGGTGGTGAAGATGATGACTAAGAGGAAGAAGGAAGAGGAAGAGGAAGGAGGAGTAATACACGCAATAATGGTGATGAAGAGGAGGATATAATGAAGGTGATGACAGAGAGGAGGGAATGGAAGTGATGATGATGATGAGGAGGGAATAATAGGAGGTAATGATAGAGAGGAGGAAGGAGGAGGTGGAGAGGAGGTAATGGAGATGATAAAGCAGAAGAGGTCTAAAAGGGTGATGAAGAGGAGGAGGAGGAGGAGGAGGAGGAGGTGAAAAAAGACGAGAAGAAACATAAGAAGAGGTCTAGAAGGATGACGAAGAGAAGGAGGAGGAGGAGGAGGAGGAGGAGGAGGTGAAGAAAGACGAGAAGAAACATAACAGGAGATGATGGAGGCGATGAAGATAAAGAGAAGCAGAAGAACAAAGAAAAGAAAAAGAAAAAAAGAACAAGCAGAAATAGGAAATATAAAACAGACGCAAGGACGCAAGGGAACCCAAATCCTCCTAAAAGAACTTAAGAAGGAGATCGGGAGAGGAAAGAGAGAGAGAAATGGACGAGAGAGAAAAACATACAGAAAGGGAGAGAGGGAAAGAGAAGGAGAGGGAGGGAAAAGGGATGGGGATGATGACGGAATGGATAAGAGAGTAAGTGGACGATATAATGAGGATAAACAGCAAGGGAGGAAAGGGAGAAGGATGGAAGAAGGATAAGAACGGACGAGGGAGAAAGTGAGATGACGAGAAAATGAGAACAGACAGCAAGGGGGAGAAAGGAAGATGCAGGAGAAAGAGAGATAAGAGAGACAGGTAGAGGCGGTTGAAAGTGAAAGGAGGAGACGAGGGCGTGGGAAGGCGAAGGAGCGTCAAAGGAGAGGCAAGAAAAGTGGCGGAATGGTGGAAAATTCGTGAGTGGAAGCGCTGATCGATGACAGTTTTCCGGCCCTGGAGCCACGCGGGGGAAAGTTCCGAGTGGCTGAGTGGATGGCGGTGTGTGTGTGTGTGTGTGTGTGTGTGTGTGTGTGTGTGTGTGTGTGTGTGTGTGATTTATAGATTGATGAATATAGGTATAGATGGATATAGATAGATAGAGAGAGGGATATTTTTTTTAGTGTGTGTGTGTGTGTGTGTGTGTGTGTGTGTGTGTGTGTGTTTATAATTCCCACGACACGAGAATTAGCGGATAAAAGATAGATATGTAAACGAAAAAATAAATAACGATGCAATAGAAGACAAGAAGAAACAGGAGATAGGAAGAAAAGGAAGAAAAGCAAAGACAAGCAAGAAGACACGCACACACACATACGAACACACCACCCACGCCTTCCCCACGCCCTCCCAAACACGAATAAAAAAAAAAGGGAAAAAAATGCAATCGGAAAAAGAGTGAACAGGAGACAGAGGAGAAGGAAAACGGGAAGAACAAACACCGAACCAGTTACATCATCCTCTCCCTCCACGCCTTCCCCACGCCTCGCCCACATCTCCCCAATCCCCCCCACCCACGCCAGGGCCACAGAGAGCGCGCAAGGCAGACAAAACAGACCCTTTCAGAGACCACACGACTACCCGCGAGCGAATTCCAGTGTTGCCTCGACCATAAACTATGCAATAACCCTTTTTCCGGGGCCCGTCAGGTAAGCTACGAGGAAGGGAGACTCACGGATACCTGCCAATAAGGCCACGAGGGGATACAGGTGAGCCAGGCGCCAATTAAAGACTCACAGGTAAATATATTGAGGCTGAGGAAAGGTAGCGTAAGATGGAGATGTGAGGGAAGGGCGTAGGTTAAAATTTGGGGTAGGAGAAGGCAAGGTAGCGTGTTATGGAGACTTGAGGGAGTGGCATAGGTTAAAATCTGGGCTAGGAAGATGATAGGTAGTGTTAAACGTAGACTTAAGGAAAATAATAGGTAAAAATGTGGATTCGATGAGGAAAGGTCGCGTTATGGAGGCCTAAGGGAAGGGTAAAGGTTGGAACTTCGGGTAAAATAAGGAGAGTTAATATTAAATGAAGATGTATAGGGGAAGGGTACAAGTTAAAACGTATTGGAGTAGGATGAAAAAGTGCAATGTTTAAAGGAGACGTAAGGGAAGGGAATGGATGGCTACTTATATTGGGGTACGACGAGCACCGGTAAAGGTAAATATAGACTTGTGGGCAACGATAGAGGTTAATACTTACTGGAATAGGGTGAGGAAAGGTAAATTAAGTGAAGTCCTGTAGAAAAGGTGTGTTAACTGCAGACTAAGGGCAGCATTGGTTAAACTTATTAGAGTACGATACAGAAGACTAATGTTAAATATAGCGTGTTGGGAATGGTAGAGGTTAAAACTTACTGGAATAGGAAGAGGAAAGGTAAATTAAGTGAAGTCCTGTAGAAAGGGTGTGTTAACTGCAGACTGAGGGTAGCATTGGTTAAACTTATTAGAGTACGATACAGAAGACTAATGTTAAATATAGCGTGTTGAGAATGTTAGAGGTTAAAACTTACTGAAATAGGAAGAGGAAAGGTAAATTAAGTGAAGTCCTGTAGAAAGGGTGTGTTAACTGCAGACTGAGGGCAGCATTGGTTAAACTTATTAGAGTACGATACAGAAGACTAATGTTAAATATAGCGTATTGGGAATGGTAGAGGTTAAAACTTACTGAAATAGGGTGAGGAAAGGTAAATTAAGTGAAGTCCTGTAGAAAGGGTGTGTTAACTGCAGACTGAGGGCAGCATTGGTTAAACTTATTAGAGTACGATACAGAAGACTAATGTTAAATATAGCGTATTGGGAACGATAGAGGTTAATACTTACTGGAATAGGGTGAGGAAAGGTAAATTAAGTGAAGTCCCGTTGAAAGGGTGTGTTAACTGCAGACTGAGGGCAGCATTGGTTAAACTTATTAGAGTACGATACAGAAGACTAATGTTAAATATAGCGTATTGGGAATGGTAGAGGTTAAAATGACTGAGGTTAAAACTTACTGAAATAGGAAGAGGAAAGGTAAATTAAGTGAAGTCCTGTTGAAAGGGTGTGTTGACAGGAGACTAAGAGTAAGGCATTGGTTAAACTTATTAGAGTACGATACAGAAGACTGATGTTAAATATAGCGTGTTGTGAATGGTAGAGGTTAAATTTTATTGGGGTATGAGATAAAGCAATATTAAATGGAGTTCTGTAGGGAAAGCATATGTTAAAACGCTTTGGGGGACGATGAGCTATGAGAAACGATAAAGAAGACTAATGTTAAATATAGTGTTGGGAATGGTAGAGGTTGAATTTTATATGGGTATGAGATAAAGCAATGTTAAATGGAGTTCTGTAGGGAGAGCATATGTTAAAACGGATTGGGGACGATGAGCAAAGAGTAACGATAAAGAAGACTAATGTTAAATATAGTGTTGTGAATGGTAGAGGTTAAATTTTATATGGGTATGAGATAAAGCAATGTTAAATAGAGTTCTGTAGGGAGAGCATATGTTAAAATGCATTGGGGACGATGAGCTATGAGAAACGATAAAGAAGACTAATGTTAAATATAGCGTTGTGAATGGTAGAGGTTAAATTTTATGAGGGTATGAGATAAAGCAATATTAAATGGAGTTCTGTAGGGAGAGCATATGTTAAAACGCATTGGGGACGATGAGCTATGAGAAACGATAAGGAAGACTAATGTTAAATATAGTGTTGTGAATGGTAGAGGTTGAATTTTATATGGGTATGAGATAAAGCAATGTTAAATAGAGTTCTGTAGGGAGAGCATATGTTAAAACGCTTTGGGGGACGATGAGCAAAGAGTAACGATAAAGAAGACTACTGTTAAATATAGCGTGTTGTGAATGGTAGAGGTTGAATTTTATATGGGTATGAGATAAAGCAATATTAAATAGAGTTCTGTAGGGAAAGCATATGTTAAAACGCATTGGGGGGACGATGAGCAATGAGAAACAATAAAGAAGACTACTGTTAAATATAGCGTTGTGAATGGTAGAGGTTGAATTTTATATGGGTATGAGATAAAGCAATGTTAAATAGAGTTCTGTAGGGAAAGCATATGTTAAAACGCTTTGGGGACGATGAGCTATGAGAAACGATAAAGAAGACTAATGTTAAATATAGTGTTGGGAATGGTAGAGGTTGAATTTTATATGGGTATGAGATAAAGCAATGTTAAATAGAGTTCTGTAGGGAAAGCATATGTTAAAACGCATTGGGGGACGATGAGCTATGAGAAACGATAAAGAAGACTAATGTTAAATATAGCGTTGTGAATGGTAGAGGTTGAATTTTATGAGGGTATGAGATAAAGCAATATTAAATGGAGTTCTGTAGGGAGAGCATATGTTAAAACGCTTTGGGGGACGATGAGCTATGAGAAACGATAAAGAAGACTACTGTTAAATATAGTGTTGGGAATGGCAGAGGTTGAATTTTATATGGGTATGAGATAAAGCAATGTTAAATGGAGTTCTGTAGGGAAAGCATATGTTAAAACGCATTGGGGACGATGAGCAATAAGTAACCATTTTGTAACCCCTTTGGATTCTTTTTAGGAGCAGCGAGTAGCGGGCTTTTTAATTATTATTGTTTCCTTTTTTAGTGCCCTTGAGCTGTCTCCTTTGTTGTAAGAAAAAAGGTAAATAAGATCTGTGGGGGAATAGTATAGGTTAAAACGATGCCAACCGGAGACCTGGAGGAGAAAAAAGGACTTCGAGTTATTCAAGAGAGAACCATTGAAACATTATTGCCTTGGGGTTTGAGTCTGCAAAAGGGGAGAGAAGAGAATAATATCAGTCAGGGAGGAATTTCTCATCCCCTCACTGGAAGACTTGAGGAGAAAGGAAAGGGAAGGGAGGGAGGGGAGTCAGAGGAGAAGAGTTTTACCGAGGAAAGGGAAATATTCAGCCATTCCCAGGCCATTCATTCTCGTCCAACCCACAATGAAATCCCAAAGTGAGTTCCTGTCTTCCACCCTCCTCCTCTTCCTCCTCCTCCTTCCTCTTCCTCAGAACGTTCCTCCCTTCTTCTGTTTGCTCTCCTCCTCTTCCTTCCTTCCCATTATCTTCCCTTTCTACCTCCATTTTCACTTTCCACTTTCTTCCTTCTCATTTTTCTCTCTTCCTGTTCTCCTCCACGCATCTCCCTTTCCCTCTTCCTCCTCCACCTTCCTCTTCCTCAGAACTTCCCTCCCTTATGTTTGCTTTCCTCCTCTTCCTTCCTTCCCATTATCTTCCCTTCCTACCTCCATTTTCACTTTCTCCTCATTCCTTTCTACTTTCTTTCTCCTCCTTTTCTCTCTTCCCGTTCTCCTCCTTCCTCTTCCTCAGAACTTCCCTCCCTTCTTCTGTTTGCTCTCCTCTTCCTTCCTTCCTTCCCATTATCTTCCCTTCCTACCTCCATTTTCACTGTCTCCTTATTCCTTTCTACTTTCTCTCTCCTCCTTTTCTCTCTTCCCGTTCTCCTCCTTCCTCTTCCTCAGAACGTTCCTCCCTTCTTCTGTTTGCTCTCCTCCTCTTCCTTCCTTCCTTCCCATTATCTTCCCTTCCTACCTCCATTTTCACTGTCTCCTTATTCCTTTCTACTTTCTCTCTTCTCCTTTTCTCTCTTCCCTTTCTCCTTCACCCTTCTCCCTTTCCCCATTCCTCCCCCCAGCGCCCTTTACCATAGTTGCGCGCGGGGTAGTAGGCGTCCCCCATGTCGGTGACCCACGACTGCACGCTCACGAAGTCGGCGACGAAGGAGGGAATGTTGCACTTGAGGATGGCCGAGTTGCCGCGGATCACATTCTCCATGCTTACGTCAATGAGGTACGCCTGGGGGACCACTGCAAGGAGCCACAGGGGTCAGGGGCGGTGGGAAGGAGAATGGAGGGATGGAAGGTTGGAAGGAATAGGAGAAAGCAGCCACAGGAGGTTAGGGCGGAGGAAGGAAGGGAGGGGATGAAAGATTAAGAATGGAGGTTATCGAGAAGAAAAAGAAGGAAGAGAAAGAGAAAAAAAAGAGGAGGGATGGAAGGTTGAAAGGAGGGTCAGGGCGGAAGAAGGGAGGGAGGGAATGAAAAATTAAGAATGAAGGTTAACGATAAAAAAAGGGAGAAAGAAAAAAAGAGGAAAGAAGGAACGGAATAAAAAATAACACTGGAAAGGAAAGAACAGACGCCAAATGGGACGGAAAGGGAAGTGAAGACGATAAGAAGGAAAACGTTGAGAAAGAAATAATAAAAAGAGGAAGGAACAGGGTCAAAAAAATAACTCTGGGAAGGAAAGAAAAGACGCCAAGTGGGAGGGAAAGGGAAGAGAAGACGAGACGAAGGAAAACGATGAGAAATAAATAAAAAAAGAGGAAAGAAGGAAGGAAGGAATAAGGTAAAAATACATTGAAAAGAGAGAATAAAGTTAAGCGAGAGGAACGTACCAAAAATTAAACGATAGAGACATGAACGAGGAAGTTAAAGGTGAACGAACGAACGGAGAAAGGAAAGGAAAAGCGAGATAAAAGAGAAAGAAGGAGAGAATGGAGGAAAATGGAGGAAGGGAAGAGAGAGACATTAAGTAACAACATAAAAGGAAGGAATTGATGAACTGGAGAGAGAGAGAGAGAGAGAGAGAGAGAGAGAGAGAGAGAGAGAGAGAGAGAGAGAGAGAGAGAGAGAGAGAGAGAGAGAGAGAGAGAGAGAGAGAGAGAGAGAGAGAGAGAGAGAGAGAGAGAGAAATGGTGAAATGACGTGGAATGAAATACGAGCAGGAGAGGACATGGAGGAAAGGAGGGAAGGAGAGAAAAAAAAAGGGAGGAACCGCGGAGGAAAGTTTGAAGATTGGTTAGGGAAGGAAGGAAGGAAGGAAGGAAGGAAGAGAGGAAGAAAATGAATGAATGAATGAAGGAAGGAAGGAAGGAAGGAACGAAAGGAAAGGAAGGAAGTGAAGAAAGGAAGGAAATGAATGAATGAAGGAAGGAAGGAAGGAGGGAAGGGAGGAAGGGAAGGAAGAGAAGGAAGTGAGATAAGATAAAATGAACGAAGAAATGATGGAAGGCTGGAGGAAGGAAAGAGAGAGAAGAAAAAAAAAAAATAATGGAAAGAAAGAGGAAATGAAAGAAGGAAGGAAAATAATAAAGGAAAGGAAGAAAGGAAGGGTGGAAGAAAGGAAAGCAAGGAAGGATGGAAGGAGGGAGAAGGAAGAGGGAAAAGGGAAGAAAGGAAGGAAAAGAGGAAAAAAAGAAGGAGTGATGGAAAAAGGAAAGATTTATGCGTAAGGGAAAAAATGAAGACTAGAAAAATAAAAATAAAAGCGAGAAAAGCAGAAAAAAGGGAAAGAAATGAGAAAAAAACGAAAAAATACACATCCATTTTCTTCCTTCAAAAATTTCCATCGTGAATAAAAATAATAATAATAATAATAAAAACGATTAAAAAAACACGTCTCGAAAAGAACATATACAAGACCCGAGACACTTGTTCGAAGCCCCGAAACCGAACGAGCGAACCACCGAATCAGCTTCACGATGGCTTCTGATTGGAGGAAAAGCGGACCAATCAGAGAGCGAGTTAGTACTAAGCGGATCCATTAGAGGAGGAAGGAGGAAAAAGAGAAGGAGGAGGAGGAGGAGGAGGAGGAAAAAAGAGGAGAAGGAAGAAAAGAAAGTGAGGAAGAGAAGAGTGTGGGAAAGTAGAAGAAAGGGGAGGAAAGAAAGAAGAAAGAAGAAGGAAGGAAATAAAGAAAAAGAGAATGGGAAGAAGGAAGAGAAAGTAATGAGAAGGAAGAAGAAGAGGGGAGGGAAAAGGAAGGGAAGAGAGTGGGAAAGTAAGAGAAAGGAGAGAGGAAAGAAGGAAGAATGTAGGAAGGAAAGAGAGAAAAAGATTGGGAGAAGGAAGGAGAAGAGGGGAGGGAGAAAGGGAGGGAAGATATGAGAAGGAAGAAGAGAAAGTGGGAAAGAAGAATGAAGTACAAGGACGAAAAGAGAAAAAAGAGAAATGAGGAGAAAAGGAAAGAAGATGAAAAGACAAAGAAAGAAGGACGAGAATGAAGAGAGGAAAAAAAGAGAAAAAAAGCGAATGAGAATGTAAAAAGAGAAACAGTAAAGGAGAAAGAGATGATGCAAATGAGATTAAGAGAAAGAGGAGACAAAGAAAGGATGATGATGATGAGGGAAAGAAGATGAAGAAGGGGACAAGAGATGATAATGATGATAGGAGATAAGAGAGAGAGAGAGAGAGAGAGAGAGAGAGAGAGAGAGAGAGAGAGAGAGAGAGAGAGAGAGAGAGAGAGAGAGAGAGAGAGAGAGAGAGAGAGAGAGAGAGAGAGAGAGAGAGAGAGAGAGAGAGAGAGAGAGAGGAAATTAAGGTGGTAATCGGATGACGAAAGATTTCAGCTGACAAGATATTCTGGAGGAGGAGGAGGAGGAGGAGGAGGAGGAGGAGGAGGAGGAGGATTTGTGTGTGTGTGTGTGTGTGTGTGTGTGTGTGTGTGTGTGTGTGTGTGTGTGTGTGTGTGTGTGTGTGTGTGTAATTAGGAAAAATAAATGAACGCTCCCAAAACTTTTCACTCTCACAAAACTGCAAAAAAAAGGAAAATAGGGAAAGAAAAAGAAAAGAAAAAAAGAAAAAAAACTCGCTTCAAGAAATACTGGTCAATGAAACACGAAAAGAAACCGAACTGTGATAACTAGAGACCGCAGAGTTTAACGAGAACGAGACGAACGAACGAACGAACACCACGAAGAAAAAAAGAAAAAAAAAAAGCACTCACGAAAACCGTCGCCACAAACCAACTCACAAACACACAAACCCAGTAATACTAAGAAAAACAACAAAGCAATAAAAAAAGAACATTGATCCTCCACTTGTTCCTTTCTAAAACACCTGCAAAGGAAGAAAGAAAGATCAGAAACACATAAGTAAGTAAACAAGTCTCATAATATCACCTGAAAAAAAGAAAAGAAAAATAGATTAAGAAAACAAAAATAGAATATAACGAAGCTCTGAAACCCGCGGAAAACACACACAAACACACACATACACAAAGTCGCAAATCCATAATCTCAAAAACCGCCCAAACGTCACCCAAAACCGCCCAAATCTCCCTCTAGCGGCGGGTGCGTGCGTTACCGTAGTCCTGGGAGGGGTAGTAGGCGTCCCCCTTGTCGGTGAGCCACGCCTTCACGCTCACGAAGTCGGCGACGAAGGAGGGAATGTTGCACTTGAGGATGGCCGAGTTGCCGCGGATCACGTACTCGGGGACCACGTCAGTTTGGTACTCCTGATGGACCACTGGAGGACGAGGAGGAGGACGAGGTGATGATAAGAGAAGATCAAGAGGAGAAAGAAGAGGAGCGGGATATGTTGGTGATGAAGACGAGGAGAACGGAGTAATGAAGGATGAAATGATGGTGATAAGGAGGAGGAAGAGGAGAAAGAATAGGAGGAGGAAGAGGAAGATAATTTATAATGTAGGTGATTAAGAGGAGGAGGAACAGGAGAGTGATGAACGTAGGAAATGAAGGTAGAAAATGAGGAAGGGGAGGAGGAGGAGGAGGAGGAGTAATGGAAGTGAAGAAGAAGAAGAAGAACAGGAAGTGCAGCAGAGGAGGAGAAGGAGGAGGAGGAGGAGGAGGACAGAATACAAGGAAGAGGAAAAGAGAAAGAAAAAGTGGAAGACGCGGAGGTGGAGGAGGAGGAGAAACAAGAATAGATTACAGGCAGACAGGTAAAGAAGTGGAGGAGGAGAGAGGAGAGACAGATATTGATTGGACGCGTTATGGGTTATTAAAGGAGGAGGAGGAAGAGGAAGAGAAAGAGGAGGAGGAAAAGGAAGAAGATGAGGAAGGAAAGGAGGAAGGTTAAGTAGTAAATAAGAAGTAGGAAAAGAAAGAAAAGAGGAAATACAAGTAGAAGTAGATGGTAGAAAGGAGGAAAAAGTTTGAGGAAAGAAAGAAGAAAAACAATTAGAAGTGAGTCTTTAGTAGTAAGTAGAAAGTGTAAGTAAAAAGTAGATAGTAAGTAGAAGTGAGTAGAACGTAATGAATGACGAAAAAGAAAAAAAAAGTATGATTCGTAAATATATTCTTAAATGGCAGTGACGGCGAACGAGGTAGCAACGGGGCGGGGCAGCGACGGGGCAGGAAGCGGAGACAAGGTATACTGGAGTGGGGCGGGGCGGGGCGGGGCAGGTGCTACGATACGGGGCCGATACAGGTCAAATACACGGGAAACGGAGCGTGAAATGAGCAACCACCCAACGAAGCGAGCCAGCGAGCGAGCCTTTGAAAGCAGGACACGATTTGAAACATACACGAAAACGCCCCTCGCTCACTCACTCCCCGCCTTTGAGCCTGGAAATGGAGACGATACATAGTTAATTAAAGCCAACTGTGAGCCCATATTAATCTGAAAGGAATGGAGATCTGGTTTAGTGGGGTCAAAGAGATGTTAGTGGGGTGAAGTTATGTAGGATGGAACAGAAAATATGGGGAAAAAAATGCCCTGAAATAGAAGAAAAATAATGAGGGATGAATATTATGTTACGTCTTGTGGGGAGAGGGAGAGGGAGAGGAAAGGGAGAGGGTAGGAAGGAAGGATGGATGGGAGGAAGAGGAAAAGGGAAGAGGGAGATGAGAATATGTGGGACAAGGAAAGGGATGAGGAAAACGGAAAAGGAAGGAAGGAAGGAAGGA
Organism: Eriocheir sinensis; assembly: GCF_024679095.1. Lineage (NCBI taxonomy): Eukaryota > Metazoa > Arthropoda > Malacostraca > Decapoda > Varunidae > Eriocheir > Eriocheir sinensis. The sequence continues at coordinate 4,788,564 of NC_066564.1, forward strand.
AACAGAGGGAGATGAAAATAAGTAAGATGCTGTTGAGCGGAGAGAAGAGGAAGAGGAGGGACGAGGAATGAATGAAGGAAAAGAAGAAAGAAGAAAGGAATGAGATAAAAATATGTGGGATGCTGAGGTAAGAAGGAGAGGGAGTGGAGAAGATAAAGAACAGGAAAGGAAGTAAAGAAGGAAAAATAGAAGGAAGGAGGAAGATGAAAATATGCTGATGCTGGAGGAAGAGGAGAGGGATAGAAGAGGGAGAAGAAGGATAGGGAAGGAGAAAGGAAGGAGGAAGATGAAAACATGCTGGATGCTGGAGGAAGAGGAGAGGGATAGAAGAGGGAGAAGAAGGATAAGGAAGGAGACAGAAAGAAGAGAGGAAGGTGAAAGATGAAAATATGACAGATGATGGAGGGAGAGGAGAGGGAAAAGGGGAGGAAGAGGAGGGACACGAAAAAAGGAAGGAAGGAAAGAAGGAGAAGAAGGATAGGGAAGGGGAAAGAAAGAAGAAAGGAAGGTGAAAGATGAAAATATGAGATGCTGGAGGGAGAAGAGAGGGAAAAGGGGAGGGAGAGGAGGGATACAGAAAAAAAGGAAGGAAGGAAGGAAAGAGGAAGGGAGGAAGGGAAGAGGAAAGGAAGAATTAACACATGGAAGCCGCGACACGTGCCTGGTGGAGGAAGAGGAAGAGGAAAGAGATGGAATGATAATGGGGCGGAAGTGGAAGTGGATGAATGGGACTAATAAAGAGAGAGAGAGAGAGAGAGAGAGAGAGAGAGAGAGAGAGAGAGAGAGAGAGAGAGAGAGAGAGAGAGAGAGAGAGAGAGAGAGAGAGAGAGAGAGAGAGAGAGAGAGAGAGAGAGAGAGAGAGAGAGAGCAAGGGTGGAAAGGGTAGGGAAAAAAGAAGGGGACAGAGGGGGAAGCAGAGAAGAGAGGAGAGAAGAGGAAAAGACAGAGGAGGGACTGAAAAGGGCCCAGAGAAGATAGAGGAGGAGGAGGAGGAGGAGAGAAGAAAGGAGAAGATGGAGTAAATCGCAGAGGAAGGGACAGAGAAGGGAGGAGAGCAAGGAGAGGAGAGGTCAGGACGGGACAGGGCAGGACTGGGGGGTCGGGGGGGCGGGGGGGCGGGGGCACAAGACGCGAGGCCCAGCATTACCATAGTCCTGGGAGGGAAAGAAAGCGTCGCCGTTGTCCGTGGTCCAGGAGGTGACGGAGACAAAGTCGGCGACGAAGGAGGGAATGTTGCACTTCATGATGGCCGAGTTGCCGCGGATCACGTACTCCTCCCCGACCGACGACTTGTAGAACTGAGACACGACTACGCGACGACGACCGGGGAGAGGGAGGGAGAGGGGTGAGAGGAGGGTGGGAGAAATTTCGTGGGGAGAGGTAAGGTGGAGGGAGTGAAAAGGATGTGTGTGTGTGGGGGGGGGGGGGGGGTTGAAGGGGGCGGCGTGATTGTGTTTTTGCGTGTTTTTGGAAGGATAATTTTGGTGTATGGAGGTGGGCAAAAAGGGAGGCTGTGTTTTGTTTTATTTATTTATTTATTTATTTATTATTATTTTTTTTTTTGCGTGTGTAACCATCAATCCTATAGAACAACGCGTACTTTCTCTCCCTTTCCATTTTTTTCATTATCTTTTTTTTTTAGTCCGTAGAAGAAAGTTTCCGATGTGGGTAAACAAAAACAACAAAAACAACAACAACTTCGGCGCAGGACAACGAGAGGCTTATCATCATCCTCATCATTACCATCATCACAACATATCGACGTAGGGAAAAAAAAAGGTTGTGTATCATGTAAACAACAATAATAACAACAACAACAACAACAACAAATGCAAATGAACGCGTCGCTCCATTCTGCATATTGAGCGAGGAAAAAAAAAATAGCTTCCCGTCAACAACAACAACAACATCAACAACAACATTTCAGCAGAGTAATGGCAACAAGGAGGAGGAAGGAGGGGAGGGGAGGGGGAAGTAGGATAGCAAACACACACACACACACACACACACACACACACACACACACACACACACACACACACACACACACACACACACAAAACAACAAAAACAAAAACAACACTTATTCATGGTTCAATCTGAGTAAAAATTTCCCTTCTTATGTGTGCTGAGAATTGAGAATAAGCCAGAGAAGGAGGAGGAGGAGGAGGAGGAGGAAGAGGAGCGTGGAAGGAAGAGGAGAGCCATGAAATTAGAGTAAATCGTATACGGCGGCGGCGGCGGTGGTGGCGGAGACAAGCCTTCGCAGAAAATGAATATGAGGAAGCAAAAGGAGAATGAGAGGGTTGGCGGGGAGGGGCGAAAGGGAGAGGCGCTGACAGAACGGGAAGGGAAACGAAGAAGAGAAGGATAAATGGTGGAGAAAGGGATGGAGAGGAGGGTAGGAAGGCAAAATGGAGAGGAAGGAAGAATAGAGAGGAAGGGAGAGGGACGAGGGAATAGGAGGGAGAGAGAAGGAAGTAGAGGAGGGAATAGGAGGGAGATAGAAGGAAGTAGAAAAGGGGAAAGAAGAGGAGGAGAAAGGGAGACAGGGGAAAAAGAAGAATAAAAGAGAAAAAAAATATAAATAAGAAAACAACTAATTCCCTTAAAACTAAAGAATGGAGACCAGGCATAGAATCCAACTCCTTAGGTTACGAAAAAAAAAAAAAATCAAGTTAATATGAACGAGAATTCCAATCAATAAGGAAAAGAACGCGATGGAACAAAATAAAAGGGGAATCTGAAACCATCTTTAAAATGCACGAATATGGAATCAAATGCCTTGTGTTACGAAAAGCGGCGTTGATACCAATAGGATCGACAAACAACGAAGAAAAAAAATACAAAAAAGGAAAATATAAACACTAGAAGAATCCGAAATCATCTTTAGAACGCACAAACGCACGCACATAGGATCCAATACCTTATCAAGACAAAAATACGGAATTCAACTCCACCTGCAATTAAAAACAAACTTCAACATTAACATTACCTGAAAAGAAGAAAAGAGAAAAGGTGTGTTAATGAGGTGATATGGACCAGGTGTGTGTGTGCTGTCATTACGAACACACACACACACACACACACACACACACACACACACACACACACACACACACACACACCTGGTCTTTAGCTCACTTACTAATTACAGGTGAGAAAACTCTATGGGAATAATGCATACGAGATGAGGTGGGGGGAGGGGGGGAGGGGGGAATGGGGAGAAGAAGAGGAGGAGGAGGAGGAGGAGGAGGAGGAGGAGGAGGAGGAGAGGGGGAGGAGAGGGGTAATATGAGAAAGTAGTAGTAGTAGTAGTAGTAGTAGTAGTAGTAGTAATAGTAGTAGAAGAAAAAGAAGAACAAGAAGAAGAAGAAGAAGAAGAAGACGAAGAAGAAAAAGAAGAGGAAGAAAAAAGAAGAAAAGAAATAAAAACAGGAAGAAATAGAACAAGAATATCAAGAACAAGAAGAAAAAGAAGACATCGAAGTGAAAAAAAAAAGAATAAGAAAACACAATCACTCTGGAAGAAAAATAAAAGGAGGAGATTCGAACTGGGAGCCCACGCAAACCCACACCACCACACTCCCCCACCACCTTCCCCGACCATTACCATAGCGCTCGGAGGGGTAAAAATTCTCCCCGGGATCCGTTGTCCACGAAGTCACGCTCACGAAGTCGCCGACGAAGGAGGGAATGTTGCACTTGAAGATGGCCGAGTTACCCCTGATCACGTACTCATCCGCCACGCCCACTTCAAACACCTGGGCCACAACTGACGACCAGACACAGAGAGGTTACCAGGGAGGAGAGAGGAGGTGGGAGACAGGGAGAGGCATGGAAGGGTGGGACGTAAGGAGAGAGAGGGAGGGATGAGAAATACCTATAGTTGTTCTCAGAGCCTTCCGCCTCCTGGGAGCTGCCTTGTATAGGACGACCGGCCTCTTGCAGACTCCTTACGTTCTTATGTTCTTACGAAAGGAGATGCCAAAACAATATATATAACGACGAATGGCACGCAGAACAAAAAAATAAAAAATAAACGTGAACTCGAGGGAAAAAGTTCACAAAAAACGGAAGCGAAACTCGAACGCGACAAGACAACGAGAAATAAATTGTCTTGCGTGTGAATCCGATTACGAACGCGAGCGAGAGATTTAATAAAGATAAGAGAGAGAGAGAGAGAGAGAGAGAGAGAGAGAGAGAGAGAGAGAGAGAGAGAGAGAGAGAGAGAGAGAGAGAGAGAGAGAGAGAGAGAGAATGTTATATCGATTGCAGATTACGGGTAAGGTAGGTTAGGGCAAGGTAAGGATAGGTAAGGTAAGGTTCGTTAAGGTAAGGTAAGGTAAGATTCGTTAAGGCAAGGTAAGGTATGGAAAGACAGGGTAAGGTAAGGCAGGGCAGGGGACGGTAAGGTAGGGTAAGGTAAGGTAAGGTACGGTAAGGTAAGGTAAAGTAAAGGAATGCAAGACAAGGTACGGCAAGGAAAGGGAAGGGAAGATGAAGTAAGGTAAGGTAAGGTAAGGTCAAGGCAAGGAAAGGTAAGGTAAAGTAAGGGAAGGAAAGTTAAGGTTAGGTTAGGTAAGCTAAGGTGAGGTAAGGAAAGGGAAGGGAAGATGAAGTAAGGAAAGGTAAGGTAAGGTAAGGGCAAGGCAAGGAAAGGTAAGGTAAAGTAAGGGAAGGAAAGTTAAGGTTAGGTTAGGTAAGCTAAGGTGAGGTAAGGTAAGGTTAGGTAAGGCAAGGTTAGGTAAGCTAAGGTGAGGTAAGGTAAGGTTAGGTAAGGCAAGGTTAGGTAAGCTAAGGTGAGGTAAGGTAAGGTTAGGTAAGGCAAGGTTAGGTAAGCTAAGGTGAGGTGAGGTAAGGTAAGGTTAGGTAAGGCAAGGTTAGGTAAGCTAAGGTGAGGTAAGGTAAGGTTAGGTAAGGCAAGGTTAGGTAAGCTAAGGTGAGGTAAGGTAAGGTTAGGTAACGCAAATTAAGGTACGAAGCTAAAATGACACAGAGACAAAGAAAGAGCCATTAATTCCAGCAGGCAGCGTTCACTATAGCAGCGCCGCGCCACCTGGAAGTGAAAACAGCCATTAGCGAAGAGAGACGAAAGTTCCGCTGCTGATTAGTCTCTACCTGGACTCATTACCTGCCCTGCCACACCTCGCCCTCCCCCCCCCCCTCCCCACCTTTACCTTCCTGAGACGGCGTTTAAGGGGAGTACGCATGCCTCCCCTACACCCTTCACCATCTCTTCCCTACCCATTCTCACTCTCCTTTCTTCCCTTTCCCTCCCCACCGACGTATGAAGAGGAAAGGTTAGGTTAGGTTAGGTTAGGTTAGGTTAGGTTAGGTTAGGTAAGGTAAGGTCAGGTAAGGTAATATTAATCAATTCTTCTCCCCCCCCCCCAACCACCTCCTACCTACCCACCCCCTCATTCACACTCTCACGCCCCTTCTTTCCCTTTCCCTCCCCACAGAAGGAAGGTAAGGTAAGGTATGGTAAGGTAAGGTAAGGTAAGGTAAGGTTAAGTTAGGTAAGGTAAGGTACAGTAAGGTAAGGTAAGATAAGGTAAGGTGAAGTAAGGTAAGGTAAGGTAAAGTAAGGTAAGGTAAGATAAGGTAAGTTGAAGTAAGGTAAGGTAAGGTAAGGTATGGTAAGGCAAGGTCAGGTAATATTAAGCCCTTCCACACCTCCACCCCCACCTGTCCCCACTTCCCTCCCCACTCCCCACTCTCTCTCCCTTCTCCCTTTCCCTCCCCACAGACAGAGACAGAGAGAGACAGAGAGAGCTTCATTACCGCTTCCCGTCACTGGTCTGGAAGAGAAAATCAGAAACTCTTTAAAGACTTCTGTAAAGGATTAAAAAATGGATCGTGTGGGAAGGTTATTAGTTCTGACTCCACCCCTTCCCTTCCCACGCCACCACGCCCTTCCCACGCCCTCCCCGGTTACCATAGGAGGCGGAGGGGTAGTAGACGCCGCCCTCGCCGTCCACCCACGCCTGCACGCTCACGAAGTCGGCGACGAAGGAGGGAACGTGGCATTTCAGGATGGCCGAGTTGCCGCGGATCACGAACTCATTGTTGACCTCGCTCTTGTAATCCTGGTACACCACTAGCGGGGGTCAAAGGTCAGGTTGGGTCATGGGTTGGTTCCTCGATGTCCCCCTCCCACAGCTTCCTCCAGTTTCCCCTTCCCTCCACCCCCCCACCCCCAATCCACCTTTATCCTTCTGTTAAATAATGTGAAAGGGGCTTTTCTTGTCTCCTTTTGAAAATTCCTCTACGTTATGGCTCCCCTACGTTTCCCCTTCCTCTAGTTACCCCTTCCCTCCAATCCCCCCCCCCCTATTCTTCCCTTCAAGAATGAGGAAGGGGTTTTCTCTCTCTATGTTTAAAGGGTTCTCTAAGTTCTGGTTCTCTTAAGTTCTCCCTTCCTATAGTAAACCCTTTTCCCCTCTTTTCCAGCCCTCTACTACCCATTATCATCCATCCAAAAGCTGTTATGTTGGTTTGGAATGAAAAAATGTGGAAGGGTATTTTTTTCTCTCTATATATGTTTAAAGGGTTCTCTAAGTTCTGGTACTCTTACGTTCTCCCTTCCTATAGTAACCCTTTTTCCCCTCTTTTCCAACCCTCTACTACCCATCATCATCCATCCAAAATCTGTTATGTTGGTTTGGAATGAAAAAATGTGGAAGGGTATTTTTTTCTCTCTATATATGTTTGAAGGTTTCTCTAAGTTCTGGTTCTCTCAAGTTCTCCCTTCCTATAGTAACCCTTTTTCCCCTCTTTTCCAACCCTCTACTACCCATCATCATCCATTCAAAAGCTGTCATGTTGCAAGTTTGGAATAAAAATAAGTGGAAGTCTTTTTTTCTCTCTATGTTTGAAGGTTCCCCTAAATTCTGGTACTGATTCCCCTTTCTTTCAGTTATCTCCTTTTTCCCCCATCCCCGGACCCATACTTGCCCATACCTTCTGCCTAAAAGCTGTTATGTTGTAAGTTTGGAATATGAAAATGTGGAAAGGGGCCGTTCTCTCTCTCTCTCTCTCTCTCTCTCTCTGTGTGTGTGTGTTTGAAGGTTCCCATAAGTTCCCCCCTTCTGCAGTTACCCCCTCCCCTCCCCCCCCTCCCCCCGCCCTCTACTACCCCATTCCTTGTCGAAAAGCTGTTGTGTTGTTGGGATTGAAAAATGTGGAAGGGCTTTTTTGCGTCTATTTTTGGGTTACTGTCACGAATGTTTTATGTAGCTTCTCGTTCTTGTCTCCTTCCTCCTTTTCGTCTTCCATCTCCTCCTCCTCCTCCTCCTCCTCCTCCTCCTCCTCCTCCTCTTCCTCCTCCTCCTCAACCAAAGGCACTTCATATCGGAATAAAAATTGCGTAAAGGGCTTTCTTTTTTTCTCTCTCTTTCTTCTTTTTTTGGTCCTGCGTTGTGAAGTGTTTCAAGGTTAACGTCACGACAAGTTTGCTTCGATCGATTCAGGCGGCGATAACTTGTCCTGAGTTCGGGGGAAGAGAATACTGAGGAGGAGGAGGAGGAGGAGGAGAAAGAGGAAGAGGAGGAGGACAAAGAAGAATGCAAGAGGGGTGAGGACGAAGGCAAGAAGATGATGATGATGGAGGGATAAGACAAAGAAGAGGAGAAAAATATTGAGAATGGAGGAAGAGGAAAAACACGATAAAAGTAAAGAAAAAAAGAAAGAGATAATCAGGAAAATGACAAGCAGAGGACGACAAAAAAAAGAGAATGCGAAAAATAGTGAGAATGGAGGAAGAGAAGAAAAACGATAATAGTGAAGAATAAAAGAGAGATAATCAGAGAGAGAAAACAAGGAGAGGATAAGACAAAAAAAAAAGAGAATGAAAAAATAGAGAATGGAGGAAGAGAAGAAAGATATAAAAATATTGATAATGAATGGAGAGAAGAACGATAATAGTAAAGAACAAAATAGAGATAATTAAGGAGAAAACAAGGAGAGGACGAGACAAAAAAACAAAAACAAAGAGGAGGCGAAAATACTGAAAATGAAGGAATAGAAGAAGAACAATGACAACGAAGAATAAAGATGAGGAAGAGGACAAAGGAAGAGGAAGAGGAGTAGGAGGAGGACGAAGAGGAGGCAAACCACAAGGACGATGGTGGGGAAAAGAGGAATAAGGAAGAAAACGATAGAGAGAACAAGATAATGAGAGAAGATGAGAAAGGGATGAGAATGATAAAGATGGGAAGTGAAAGAAAATGAAGATAAAAATGAAAAGTAGATAAAAAGGAATGAGAAGGAATGAAGATATGGATGAGAAGATGAAAGGGAATGAAGATGAAGATAATGAAAATATGAATGAGAGAAGATAACAAGGATGATGATGATAGATAGAAGATGTAATAGGGGAAGAAGATGAAAATAGGGGAAACTGATGAAGGATTAACATAGATAAAAAAAAAGAAAAAAATGGGTTGACTATGAAAATATGAGAAATGAGATGAAGACGAAGAAGATTAATAAAAAAAGAGATGAAGAGAAGATGAAGAAAATAAAACAAAGACCAAAAAACACAAACGATAAGAAAGTAGTTATCAAGAAAAGAGAAATTAGAAAACAATAAAAAAACTACAGACGAACTTACAGGAATATGAAGCAAGTTTGAAGACATTAAGTATAAACAGAAGTGAGGCTGCAAAGATTTAAGGTAGAAAGAGTTTAATGGCTCTGGAGGTTATTAACAGAGGGAGGGAGGGAAGAGGAGTGAAGGGAAGGGGGAGGAAAAGGAGGAGATGAGAAAGAAGGACAAAGGAGGAGGAGGAAGGATGGAGGGATGGGTGAAAGAATGGAAGGAGAAAGGAAGAAGGAGGAAGTGAAGGAATGATGGAGGGAAGAGAAGAGATAGGAAGGGAAGGGAAGGAAAGGAGGAGATGAGAAGGAAGGATGGAGGAATGGGTGAGACAAAGGAGGAAGGAGGAAAGAGGAAGAAGTAAGGAAAGGATGAAGGGAGGGATAAGAAAAGGGAATGAGAAAGGAGAAAGAAGTAAGGAGTAAGGAAGGAAAAGAGGAGGAAGAGAAGGGAAGGGAAGAAGAAAGAAGGAAGGTAAGACAAGGAAGGGAGGGAGAAAGGAGGAAGGAGTGAGGGAGGGAAGGGAAGAGAAGGAGGAAGTAAGAGTAGGAAGAAGGAAAGGAGTGAGAGAGGAAATAAATAAAGGAAGAAAGAGGAGGAGATAAGAAACAAAGGAAGCGTGAGAGGACGTGATAAACGAGGAAAGGAATAAGAGGAAGAGGAAACAAAGGAGAGGAGAAAAAGGAAAAGCCAAACAAAGAAAATGAAGGAAAGAGGAATAAAGAGAAAAACTAGACAAAGGGAGAGGGAAAAAATGAGAAACCCAACAAAGAAAAGATGAGAAATAAAGGAAAAAGGAATAAAAGAGGAAGGAATAATGAGGTGGAATAGAGGGAATAGGAATAAAATGAAAAGACAGACGAAGAAAATATAAAAACTGAAGGAAAGGAAGAAAAAAAGAAAATGAGATATAAAGCGAAGGACGAAGACAAGGAAGGAAGAGAGAAGAGGAGGAGGGTGAATAAAGGAGGAACCAAGGAGAAGGAGAGATGAAGGAAGGAAAGAAAGACCAGTTAAGATAAGACTATAAAAAAAATTAAAAAAAACGAAAGCCCGAACGACAAAGACCAAAAAATTGTGATAAAGAAATTGTCCTAAAATCCTGAAAGCCGCACACACACACACACACACACACACACACACACACACACACACACACACACACACAAAGGAAGAAAGCACACAATAAAGGCAGCTTCCGTGGACCCCAAAAGTGCTTGGACTCTACCTGCGCCACCGCGACTAATTAGACAAACAGGTGAGCCCGGTAAAGCGCCTCGGATGATCCTGCAATTATTAAACAAAAAGAGAAAGAAAAGAGCGAACGAGAGAGACCGAGAGAGTGAGAGAGGGTGAGAGAGAGAGAAAGAGAGAGCGGGAGGGGTGAGAGGGAGAGAGAGCTTCATTACCGCTTCGACTCGCTAGTCTGGAAGAGAGAATCAGAAACTTTTACTTAAGACTTCTGTAAAGGAATCAAAGTGTATCGTGAGGGAATGTTATCAGGTCTGGCTCCTCCCCTTCCCTTCCCACGCCCTCTCCACGCCTTCCCCACGCCCTCCAGGTTACCATAGGAGGCGGAGGGGTAGTAGACGCCGCCCTCGCCGTCCACCCACGCCTGCACGTTCACGAAGTCGGCGACGTAGGAGGGAATGTTGCACTTGAGGATGGCCGAGTTGCCGCGGATCACGTACTCGTTGTTGACCTCGCACTCGTAGCTCTGAGGCACCACTAGGGGGGGAGGGGTCACACTGGGTCACACACTGGGTCACACTGGGTCATGCTAGGTCACGTCAGATCATATAATAGTTGATGCTGGTCACACAAGGTCAGTCTAGGAGGGGAGGTACTCTGAGTTACGCTACGGTAGGTCATACTGGGTCATGCCAGGTCACATAATCGCGTCACGTAATGGTTCAAGTTAGTCACAAAGGGTCAGTTTAAGGGGGGTGAGGGGTGCAAACTGGGTCACACTGGGTCATATGCCGCGCCACATCAGGTCATATCAGGTCACATCAGTTCAAGACAGGTCACACAATCGCGTCACGTAATGGTTACGTAATGGCTCAGGTTAGTCACAAAGGGTCAGTCTAAGGGGGGATGAGAGGTGCAAACTGGGTCACATTGGGTCATATGCCGCGCCATATAATGTCACATCAGGTCACATTAGGTAAAGCCAGGTCACATAATCGCGTCATGTACTGGTTTAAGTTTGTCACAAGGGGTCAGTCTAGAAAAAGAAGGGTACAGTGGGTCAGACTGGGTCACAAGCCGCGCCACATCAGGTCACACCAGGGCAAATAATCGCTCAAGATAATTAGTCACAAAGCGTCAATTTGAGTTAGGTCAATTCATGGTGAGTCAGGATGGTCAATGTTAGGTCACGGTGAGTCATTCTGCGTCACGGTGAGTCAGCTTAGGTCACAGTCGGGTCACGCTTCGTCCCCCTTGACTCATGCTTGGTTTTTCTCAGTATAAAAAAAAAAAACCTGACATTCGGATGACCTTTGAGTGTCCTCTGGTGACCGCGGGAAGGGTGCGCGCGTCACTACACTCTAAGGCGGATAAGCGAATCATTTATTTCTTTACTTTAAGGGAGAAAGCCTAAACAAAATAAAGGAAAAAAAAAGAAGGCGCAAAAATTTATAATAAAGATACGAAAAAGCCCGCGGATGTTTGAGTGAGACGTGACGCTGCCCACTAAATATAAATACCGAGGATCGGGTTAACTCGAATCAACGGGAGAAGCAAAATAGGAAAATAAAACTACTGTGTGTGAGACGTGACGCTGCCAAAGGTTGTCTCTGTTATCACGAATCAAAGGAAAATGAAGCGACCAAGTGCTGTGATTTGAGTGTGAGACGTGACGCTGCCCGAAGGTTGCCTCTCTTATCACCAAATATACAGACAGGCTTTACACGAATTAACAAGAAAATAAAACCACAGAGGATGTAATTCTTCACGACCATCCGAGCAGTGAGGAGAATCGAAGTCGCAGTCAGTCGGTATACATCACCAATTATACAAACCACTGACAGGCTTTACACGAATTAACAAGAAAATAAAACCACAGAGGATGTAATTCTTCAAGACCATCCGAGCAGTGAGGAGAATCGAAGTCGCAAAGTCAATCGGTATACATCACTAACTATACAAACCACTGACAGGCTTTACACGAATTAACAAGAAAATAAAACAACCAAGGATGTGATTTTTTCTAAACCATCCGAGCAGTGAAGGAAATCGAAGTCGCAAAGTCAGTTGGTATACATCACTAACTATACAAACCACTGAATCAATACACTTTACACAATACACTTCCAATTTACACGAATCAGTAGGGAAAACCAATCCACCAAAGCTTTACTCTTCTAAGCAGCGAGCAGTGAGGGAGATCGAAATTGCAGGGTCAGTGTACATCTAAAACTATGGAAACCAATTGTAGAAACCCCAATAAACAGGAAAAATCAAATTACCAAAACTGCAATTCTTTTAAAACATCCAAGCGGTCAGGAGAGTCGAAATTACAAAGTCGTACCTCACCAAATATATATACTAGAAACCAAATAAGGGCTTGGATAAACGGGGAAAATAAAACCACCAAAACTAATTCTTCTAAACCATCCAAGCGGTCAGGAGGGTCGGAATTACAAAGTCGTACCTCACCAAATATATATACTAGAAACCAAATAAGGGCTTGAAAAACGGGAAAAATAAAACCACCAAAACTAATTCTTCTGAACCGTCCAGATGGTGAGAAAAGTCGGAATTTTAACCACAATGTACATTACTAAATATAAACACAAAGGAACATCAGAACACAAATTAACAGAAAAAAATAAAACCCCAAAAGCTGTAATTCTTTTAAACCATCCAAGCGTTGAGGGAAACTCCAAATTGCAACGTCAGTCTAGTCTAGTGGTTCCGAAGTTAGTCTGATACACTCCCTCTTGAAGGAGTTGGCTGCTCTCTCTCAGGAAGGAGGAGGAGGAAAGGAAAGAGGAAAGGCGGAACGAAGAAGTGAAGAGAAGAGAAAGAGAGAGAGAGAGAGAGAGAGAGAGAGAGAGAGAGAGAGAGAGAGAGAGAGAGAGAGAGAGAGAGAGAGAGAGAGTGAGCGAGAGGGAGAGAGAGGTTGATAGAGAGAGAGAGAGAGAGAGAGAGAGAGAGAGAGAGAGAGAGAGAGAGAGAGAGAGAGAGAGAGAGAGAGAGAGAGAGAGAGAGAGAGAGAGAGAGACGAGAGAGAGAGAGAGAGAGAGAGAGAGAGAGAGAGAGAGAGAGAGAGAGAGAGAGAGAGAGAGAGAGAGAGAGAGAGAGAGAGACAGAGAGAGATAGAGAGAGAGAGAGAGAGAGAGAGAGAGAGAGAGAGAGAGAGAGAGAGAGAGAGAGAGAGAGAGAGAGAGAGAGAGAGAGAGAGAGAGAGAGAGAGAGAGAGAGAGAGAGAGAGAGAGAGAGAGAGAGAGAGAGAATAGAACAACCACATAAGAGTGAAAGACATAAAGAAAGAAGGTCAAGAAGAGTGAACTATGAAAAAAGAGAAAGAAGGAAAGCAGAATGCGTGTCACGAATGAAGAATGAAGGGGGGAAAGAAGAATGAACGGGGGGGGGAGGGGGGGGGGAGGGGGGGGCGACATGGCTGAAGAAGGAGACCAACAACATAACAATCAAAACCCTGCAGAATGAAAGGAATGAAAAAAGAATGAACGATAATGACGAAGACGAAAGGAGAACAACGTAACAATGAAATCCACCCGAAATTGACCTCTCTTTTCGGCCACTCCTTTGACTTCTATTCAGGCGCAGTAAGTAGCGGACTATTTTATATATACATTTTTCTTTACGCCCTTGAGCTGTCTCCTTTGCTGTAAAAAAGAAAGCATGAACGAAAAGCAAAAGAAAGGAAGGCAACCGGAGTGATGGCGCAACCCGGCCGCCATCATCTGCACATTCCTGGACGCCACAACAGAAGCTCCAGCGAGGAACATCAACAAACAAGATCAAAGGCCTTCAAGACGAACCATGACGGCGGACTCCTCGGGCGGCGCGCAACGTTAATGAGAGGGAGGAAGAAGGGGGAGGAGGAGGCAGAAGGGGAGGGAAAAGGAGGGAAAGAAGAGGAAGGAGAGGGGAGGAGGGAGAAGGGGAAAGAGAAGGGGGTAGGAGGAGGGAGAAGGATGTAGAGGGGGAGAGAGAAGGGAGGGAAGTAAAAGGAAGAAGAGGAGGAGGGAGAAGGGAGGAGGAAGAAAAGAGGAGAGGAGGAGGGAGGGATGAGGAAGAGGGGGAGAGGAGAAGGGAAAAGGAGTGAGAGGAAGAGGAGGGAGGGAAGGGGGAGAGAAAAAAAGGAGGGAGAGGAGGAAAAGAGAAAGGGAAGAAGGGCATTTGGGGAATCTTGAAAAATAAAGGAATGTTGGAAAGAAAGGAGGAGGAGGAAAAGGAAGAGGAAGAAGAGGAAGAGGACAAAGTGGATGTGGCCTCAATGAAAGGATTCCATTTTTTACACCAGTGGAAGAAACTTAAGGTAAAATAAAAAGGAAAACAAAAAAAAAAAATGGCATCAAACACAGGCCTAAGGCGCCGCGACCTGAAATCAATCCCAAAGTCGTATCAATTACCCGCTGTGGAAGGCTGAAAACACTGATTAGGCCGGACACAGGTGAGGGGGCGACCTGAAACGGAGGTACCTGGCCCTCATTAGCCCCCGCCGCGGCCAGGTGAGGCAGCGTGTGTTTACCGTACTGGTCGGAGGGGTAAAAGGTCTCCCCCTGATCGGTGACCCAGGCCGTGACGGAGACAAAGTCGGCAACGAAGGAGGGAATGGAGCACTTCATGATGGCCGAGTTGCCGCGGATCACATACTCCTTGTTCACGTCCGAGTCGTAGGCTTGGAACACCACTGCACGGACACACGCATACACACACACGCACGTCGCCAGGGGGGAAGGGGGGGGAGAAAGATTTACAGGTTACTCACATATATTCCGAGGGTCAGGGGAGAGGGTTGGGGGGGGGGGCGTCCTACATAATCAAGATCCGATTTTTTTACTATAAGAACAGAAAGACCCCCAAGACATAGCTGGGTCACTTCGGTTTAGTTCGTCGCCCGCACGGAGAGTCTGGAAAGGCGCGGCGTCTGGGCGTGAGGGAGGGAGGACGGGAAGAAGGGAGGGAGAGCTTGCTGTCATTACACGCGTCAGGCTTCCCGGTAAAGCGCTAGGCGGAAGCAATCTAAAGTCTGCGAGATAAATGAACACTCACGAAACCCTGGCAAAAATAGAGACCAGAGATGGATGAGAGCGAACGAAAACACGCTGAAACGATACCCTGGAAAAAATAGAGACCAGGGATGGATGAGAGCGAACGAGAACGCGCTAAAACGATACCCTGGAAAAAATAGACCAGAGATGGATGAGAGCGAACGAGAACGCGCTAAATGCAAACACGGGCGAATCTGAAAGAGAAATAGATCGTGGCAAATATTAGCTCCCGGCAATGCCCCGCCTGACCGACCCTCAAAGCCGGGACGGGAGGAAGAGGAGGAAGGAATAGAGACAGAAGATGAGGGGCGAGTGGATGGAGGAAAGGAATGGAGAGAAAAGAAGGATAAGGATAAGAAGGAGGGAAGAAATTAAGAGACAGGATGAGAGGTGGGTGGAGGGAGGAGAGGGTGGAGAGAGAGCATGGTGAGGGTGGAATGAAAGAAGGAATGGAGAGGGGATGGTGAGGAAGAAAGGAAGGAAGGAAGGAAAGAAGGAAGGAAGGAAGGAAGGAATAGAGAAAGAGAGGATACGAGGCGACAGGAAGAAGGAAAAACGGAGAGAGAATGATGAGAGTAAAAGAAAGGAAGAAGTGAAGAGACAGAGGATAAGATAGGAAGAGAAGTGGAGGAGTTGAAGGGATGCAGGGCGGGTGGAGGGAGGAAGGACTGCAAAGAGAAAGGATGAGAGAAATGGAGGAGTTGAAGGGAAGCGAGGCGGGTGGCGGGTGGAAGGACTGCAAAGAGAAAGGAGGGTCAGAGTGGAAGGATGGGAGAGATGGAGGAGTTGAAGGGATGCGAGGCGGGTGGCGGGGCGCAGGCGTGGTTACCGTAGTGTCCTGACGGGTAGAACACGTCACCGTCACTCGTGGTCCAGGAGGTGACGCTCACGAAGTCGGCGACGAAGGAGGGGATGACGCACTTGAAGATGGCCGAGTTGCCGCGGATCACGTGCTCCTTGTTAACGTCCGTCTCGTACTGCTGGTGCACCACTACACGGGGGGCGGAGGGGGGGGGGATGATAGGGGAGAGGGGGGGACGGACAAGAGGTGGTTATGTACTCTTCTGAAAACTCCCCGTCGCCCCTCACACACGAAGGCTACACTAACTAAATTTAATATCGTGAAAATTCCTTCGTAGCTATGTCAGGATCGCCCTTGGTTAGCTTAATTGCTCTTAATTCTGCCCCTGAGTCCAGATTCTCAGACGTATCGGCGCCTCAGTTCGCCTCTTTGAAAGGTCTCTCGTGGAAGTTGCTTGGCTTTTCATGAACTGTTTTGTGATCCTATAGTGGTAGTGTTACACGGCCTCTCACCCTGGGCTGGAAAATCACCCATGAACACCTGGTTAATCTTGTCTGTGGCCTTGGAGTTTATATTTTTTACAGTAGAGGAAGCATTTCAAGGCCAAAAAAAAAAGGGAGAAAAAAAAAAAGCCCGCTACTCACTGCTCCTACAAAGAGTTAAGAGGAGTGGCCGAAAGATGGGTCAATTTCGGGATGAGAGGCGTCCTGATTTTTATTTTTTACAGTAGAGGAAGCATTTCAAGGGCAAAAAAGGGAGAAAAAAAGCCCGCTACTCACTGCTCCTACAAAGAGTCAAGAGGGGTGGCCGAAAGATGGGTCAATTTCGGGATGAGAGGTGTCCTGATTTTTATTTTTTACAGTAGAGTAAGCATTTCAAGGGCAAAAAAAAATTATAATAAAGCCCGCTACTCACTGCTCCTACAAAGATTCAAGAGGAGTGGCCGAAAGATGGGTCAATTTCGGGATGAGAGGCGTCTGATACCTGATACCTGATAGGCGTAATGGAGGCCCGATACGTTTAAGAAGATGGACCCAGGTCACCGTTGCCAGATTATCGTCCTCAGAACATCGTATTTACCAGCCTCTCACCCATGACTATTGCCAAGAAACACCGATAATTAACCATTTCAACGATAACTATAAATGAAGTCAGTTATTGGGGTGGAGGAGACAGGCTTTGGCTCTGAAATCGGCAAACATAAGAGGCTGAGTAGGACAATCTGGCACCGTTGACCCAGGTAACTGTTCTTAAAGTGTGTTATTAGTACGCCGTCGAGCACCTGCAGAAGAGTCATGTTAGTACTGAAGGATGAAAGGGTTTGGATCACCACAACCTCCCATCGTTGAGTGGTCTCCTGAGTACACCTGCGGAGGGAGAGGGACAGGTGAGGCGGGGGTGTCATGGGCGTCGGCGGCAGTTACCGTGAGCGTCGTGGCCGGAGGGAAGGTAAGTACTGCCGTCGTCGGAGACCCAGGCGGCGACACTGACGAAGTCGGCAACGAAGGAAGGGATGACACACTTGAGGATGGCCGCGTTGCCCTGGATCACGTGCTCGTTGTTCACCTCCGTCTGGTAGAACTGAGGCACCACTGGCCGGGGGGAGGCAAAGGTGAGCACCCACACTCCGAGCCGATTTCACAGTCCAACACAGTGTCTTCGTAACAGCCCGAACCGAACTATAGAATCCCATACAATCCAAAATGGTGAGGTCCTCGATGCCACACTAAATACACAAGACTTTTCCTGTATAGTTTCAGCATATTTGTGAACTTAGATATAATCACCAGACACTATAATAGGAAATTTCGAAGGCTCTGGTACTGGTTTGGGAGCTTACTAACCCGTCATGGGGAACTGTAAAACTGGCCCTCCGACACCATAACCGCCTTCAGCCTGTCCCCAACACCCGGCACACGTGACCAGCCTCCCTCAGCCGCCAGGAGCAATGAGGAGACTGTCACCGCCGTCACCCCGTCGGCTAAAGCGGCTGTGTCTTAAGGAACTAAAGGAGGATGTCGCTCTTCAAAGCCGACAATGTAGGTCGAGTAAAGAAGAGAGTAGGAAGGGAGGGAGGCGGGGGAGGGCAGGAGACTGGCAGCACACAGAGGGTCCAGACATCATCTCCAGAAGGTTCATTTATACCCCCAGGAGCTTGTTCCTATAGGATGAAGAAACACAAGGAGTCCCTACAGAAGACACCGGGGCAGGGGCGGAACTGAGAAGGGAAGCTCACACGCCCGTCCTTGCTGCGCCCGGGGGAGCCCGCCTAGTGTGTCCGCCTCGGCCACACACACACACACACACACACACACACACACACACACATCACGGTCAGTCATCAGAGCCGCCACAACAGCATGCCGGCGCGGCGGCCTTGAGGTGGAAGCCACGCGGATCCCTGATTCATTACACACAATCATCCCCGCTCCCCCGCACCGCTGCTCGCCTGGAATCACGGGCTGGGGGGGAAGGGAGGCGTGATTATTTCCAGCTGTCCATGCGCCGCAGCTGCTACTGTTGCTGCTGCCACTGCTGCCTCGCCCTTGATAACAGCCGGAGCCGCGAAGGACCTGGAAACAAAACCCGGCGGGAACCTGGACACGAAACGCGGCGGGGATGTGACCCTCGACGACCATCGCGCCGGAAATGTTAAATCGATGCGACCAGAGGATGAAGACAGAGCTCGAAACCGCGGCGCAGGAGTGACCTCTGTGGCCGCGCCCTCGCGTTCCCGGCGTGGACGTCCGCGGGGCGCGAAGGACGTGTCGCGGCGATACAGATACACGAGTCGCGGGAGTGAGATGAAGAGGGAGATGTGTTGAGAGGAAGCCGCGGGGAGAGGAACACACGCCTTCCTTACCCTGGCCGTCTATATACGTCCCGTCACGTCGCCCCCCTCCCCCCCCCACACACACTCAGACCCATCACCACACGCGCGGCGGCCGTCACTGGAGGGCCGCCGCCGCACTAATACCACTAATGAACCCACGCACCTCTCAGGAAGCAATCATGTGGCGCAGTAATGGCGGCGTCACGTTACATCAAGAGGAAGGTCGCGCCAGGGAGACGAGGAGGCTCCCTGGCGACACACACACACACACACACACACACACACACAGGGGCCCTCGCAGCCGCCGCCGTCGCCTCTAATCCGGCGTTAAAGCGGCACTGAGTCTCTTAAATGCTGAGGCCACAACGCTTCTTTCTCGCCCCGGCAGAGTCAACAGCGTGAATGTGTGTGTGTGTGTGTGTGTGTGTGTGTGTGTGTGTGTGTGTGTGTGTGTGTGTGTGTGTTTGGCAAGTTAGTGTAGCCTCTCTGGTCTTCGTGTGTGTTGTCCGCCTCACGCCCTGGAGCTATTCGTGAACAGCGTCGAGTTTGAGTTTACGGAGCGCTGGAGTGAGTGACTAGGACGTCCAGGGCGAAGTTGTGATATCCGGGAGGCGGCGGCGGCGGGGTGGGGGGGGTTGGTGAGGGGGCGGACGGAAGGCGCTGCAGCATTCATAGGAAGGTGGAGGTGTAGGGGGGGAAAGGGGAGGAGGATGAAGTTGCTGGTGGTGGTGGTATTGATGGAAGGGTGGAGGTATGACATAAGGGTACAAGAGCAACCACCACCACCACAACCACCATCCTCTACTCTCTCACCTCCACCATCACCACCGTTACCGTTCACAAACACCACCACCCCCACCGCCGCCGCCGCTGTGTTCCCTGTGACCTGTGAGAGTTAATGGGGTGACCCGCGGTGTGACCCTTTCCCAGCGGGGTGTTTTGGCGGTACTGTTGTGCTCTGCCGGGGTGAAAGTGCGCTCAGAGGGTCCCTGTGTGTGTGGGTGTGTGTGTGTGTGCGTAAGACTATCCGACACACACACACACAGACACACACACATAATACCTACAGTGATGGTGGTTTCAGTCCTTCCTTCCTTCCTTTCCAGCATCCTATCCCTTCCTTCCTTCCTTTCCAGCATCCTATCCCTTCCTTCCTTCCTTCATTATCCATCCTGCAAGCCACTGAACACCACCACCACCGCCATCACCACCAGGAACCAGTTAACCACCACCATCACCACCACTATCACCACCACCACCACCATCACAAGAGCAACAAAGAGAAATCAATCACCATCTCAACCGTGAAATCAGAGAACTGGGACTTGTTGCCTCGTCAACTGTCCTGGGATTGATATTGTGGTGTTGCTGTTCTCTTGTTCATCCTGTCCATTGTTATTCTGTTCCCTTGTTCATCCTGCGCTTGTTATACTGTTGCCTTGTTCATCCTGTGCTGGCTATATTCTTGTTTCGTTCATTCTATGCTTGTTATACTAGTGCTTTGTTCATCCTATGCTTGTTATTATGTGTCCTTGTTCATCCTATCCTTGTTATATTGCTTTGTTCATCCTACGTCTATCATTCAGTGTCCTTGTTCATCCTATGCTTGTTATTATGTGTCCTTGTTCATCCTATGCTTGTTATTATGTGTCCTTGTTCATCCTATGCTTGTTATTATGTGTCCTTGTTCATCCTATGCTTGTTATTATGTGTCCTTGTTCATCCTATGCTTGTTATTATGTGTCCTTGTTCATCCTATGCTTGTTATTCTGTGTCCTTGTCCTTCCTATCCTTGTTATTCTTGCTATTATTTTTCTTCCTTCTGTTCACTGTTTCTTTACTTCTTTTACTTTCACTATTTCTTTTGGTGTAATTTTTTTCTTTAACTTCCTTTTCGTTTTTCTTTATTTATTTTGTTTCCCATCACTTAACTTCCCCGAGGTCATGGCGGCGGTGGTGCTTTGGTGAGTTAGTCTGGTTCCTGGCGTGCTCCTGTTGTTTACTGCTGTTATTTTTATTATTATACTGGGTGGTGGTGGTGGAGGAGGTGGTGGTTGTGGTGGAGGTGATGCGGTGTGTCCTTTTGACCTCTCTCTCTCTCTCTCTCTCTCTCTTACACACATACACACAGGGACACACCATCACCACCACCACCACCACCACTATCACCACCACCATCACCACCACTTCTATAGTCTGCTTTTTAACACTTATTGGAGGTTCTCTTAAGATAAAAGTTCTATAATATAACTTAACAATGCAATGCAAGACCAAAAAACTACATCAACACTCTCCCACTGCAAGAATGACCTACGTAAACAGTCTTGCATTCAGCCTCTGAGATACGTAAAAGAACACTGAGAGGGAGCTAAATCACCTTCTAGTATTTTTGGCGACTTGTCTCTCCTCATTACTAGTTTGGCAAGTTCTTGTTTTTATGTCTAACTTTATAACTGAAGAATGTAGTGGGCGTTTAACTTGCAGCCTAACTCTTGGTATCTCTCTCTCCCTTTGCTTCTCCATCAACTAAATTCTATTCTATTTCTGTCAATTTATCTCTTTACTAGTCTGGAAAGTTTCTGTTTATATCTCTAACTTTATGACTGAAGAATGTAGTGGGTGTTTAACTTGCAGCCTAGCTCTTGATATCTCTTTCTCCCTTTATTTCACCATTAACTAAAGCTTATTCTATTTCTGCTTTCTCTCCTTACTAGTCTGGCAAGTTTTTGTTTTAATCTCTAACTTTATGACTGAAGAATGTAGTGGGTGTTTAACTTGCAGCCTAGCTCTTGGTATCTCTCTCTCCCTTTATTTCTCCATCAACTAAATCCTATTCTATTTCTATCAATTTCTCTTTTTACTAGTGTGGAAAGTTTTTGTTTAAATCTCTAACTTTATGACTGAAGAATGTAGTGGGCGTTTAACTTGCAGCCTAGCTCTTGGTATCTCTTTCTCCCTTTATTTCTCCATCAACTAAATCTTATTCTATTTCTGCCAATTTATCTCTTTACTAGTCTGGAAAGTTTCTGTTTATATCTCTAACTTTATGACTGAAGAATGTAGTGGGTGTTTAACTTGCAGCCTAACTCTTGATATCTCTTTCTCCCTTTATTTCTCCATCAACTAAATCTTATTCTATTTCTGCTTTCTCTCCTTACCAGTCTGGCAAGTTTTTGTTTTAATCTCTAACTTTATGACTGAAGAATGTAGTAGGTGTTTAACTTGCAGCCTAGCTCTTGGTATCTCTCTGTCCCTTTATTTCTCCATCAACTAAATCCTATTCTATTTCTGTCAATTTATCTCTTTACTAATCTGGCAAGTTTTTGTTTTAATCTCTAACTTTATGACTGAAGAATGTAGTGGGTGTTTAACTTGCAGCCTAGCTCTTGATATCTCTTTCTCCTTTTATTTCTCCATCAACTAAATCTTATTCTATTTCCGTCAAGTTTTTGTTTATATCTCTAACTTTATGGGAAAAGAATGTAGTGGGTGTTTAACTCTTAACCTAACTCCTTGATATCTCTCGCCCTTTATTTCTCCATCAACTAAATCTCACTCAATTTCTGCCAATTTCTCTCTTTACTAGTCTGGAAGTTTTTGTTTTCATCTTTTACTTCATGGGCAAAAACGTAGTGGGCGTGTAACTCGTAGTCCAAGCCTTGATCTCTCTCCCTTTATCCCTTTCTCTCTCTCTCCATTATTTAAATCTCATTCTATTTTTGCCAACTTCTCTCACTTTACTAGTCTTGAAAGTTTTTGTTTTTCTGTCTTACTTTACAGCAGAAGCAAATAGAGGATAACTTTTGCCTAACGGTCCTTACCCTTGATATATCTCTCCCTTTTTCACTTTATCTCTCCATTACTCTAAAAAAAGCAACGCATAACCTCCTTACTTTAACTCTAATGACCCTAAAAAGCATCACAGAACTACCTTACTTTATCCCTATGTTACCCTAAAAAGCAGAACCTTCTTACCCTATCTCTCCATTACTCTAAAAAGTAACATAGAACCTCCTTACTCTATATCTATATCACCCTTAACAGCAACACATAATCTCCTTACTCAAACTCTAAATTACCCTAAAAAGCAACACTTTCCATTACCCTAAAACCCTACACAGAGAACCTCCAACAAGTGCACAAAAACTCAGACCCTCCGTAACCTAAATTCAGCCACTACATGTCAGCGTCACTCGGCCTCACCTGCGCGCACGTGGACATCTCGGGAGTGGACTGAGCCGTGGGGGTTGGAGGCCTGGCAGCGGTACACCTGGGCATGCACTTCCTGGCGGTAGTCCTTAGCGCGGAAAGGTGGAAACATCAGCGTGCCGTTAGCAAGAACCTGGGGGAGAGGGAGAAGAGATTGTGGTGAGGTGGGTGCTGGTGATGGTGATTGGAGTGTCTGTGATGGGTGGTGAGGGAGTGTTTGGTGTTAATGGTGGTGGTGGTGATTGTGGTTGTGGGTGCGGTGGTGATGGTGGTGATGGTGGAAGTGTAAAGGTCCTGGTTGTGGTGGTAGTCATATTATTATTATTATTATTATTATTATTATTATTATTATTAGTAGTAGTAGTAGTAGTAGTAGTAGTAGTAGAATTATTATTAGTAGTAGAAGTAGTAGTAGTAGTAGTAGTAGTAGTAGTAGTAGTAGTAGTAGTAGTAGAGGTATGTAGGTAGGTAGGCAGATATATATAGATAGATAAATAGATAAAGATATATAGATACAGATAGATAAATAGATAAAGATAGATAGATAAATAGATAGACATAGATATGCAGGTAATAATCGTAGTAACAGAAACAGCAGTAGCAAAATATCTGACCCATTAACTTTATAAACGGTAACAACAACACTAAAACTAAACCAACAAAAAATAACAAACAAAAATAAAACATAACAGCCACCCAACACGACAATAACAAAAACAAAAAGGACCATAAACCAAGCACAGCAAAACGTCCAGGGGAGAAAAAAAGAGCAATAAAGCGTGAAAGAGAGAGAGAGAGAGAGAGAGAGAGAGAGAGAGAGAGAGAGAGAGAGAGAGAGAGAAAACAATGCTACCAAAAAAGAAAAGAAAAATAAACAAAAATAATAAAAAAAACGGAGAACGAGATTTAGGAGGGACATAACACTAAAGGAGATGAGAGAGAGAGAGAGAGAGAGAGAGAGAGAGAGAGAGAGAGAGAGAGAGAGAGAGAGAGAGAGAGAGAAAGCGCATCCGTGTACGTTTCGTCCGTGGGTGTTCGTGCGTGCGTGTGTACATCCGCCGCCCGGGGCATCAAAAACTCAGGTGAGGGAGAGCCGGAAGGAGTGAGGGAGCGAGGCGTTATGAGGCGGGAGTGTTACGGGATGTTATGAGGCAGGAGTCGGCACACCTCACACGCGCGGTGACGGGGAGCGGCGGCGAGCAATCAGCCTCGCTCATCAGTGTGACGCGGCGTGACACAAGGCAATCAGTACAGTGCGCGTGTGCCGCCTCGTCCCCTCCCTCTAAGCCTTTGGGGTGAGCTTGATGGTGGTGGTGGGCCGGCCAGGTTTAACCCTATCCGCTCCGACGTTTTCAAATTTTCGCGCTCATAACACCACAGCATCGTACTCATTTATCTGAACAACGATAACGCTCATGAACACTAAGTACTGGTACCGAATCAATAGTGTAAAACAATAATGAATAATGAGTGAAAAGAAACTAGTGGAAAGTTCATAAAAAAAAGTGTATCGTTTTGATCGAAGTGTCTGAGGAGGGGCCAGATATGTACTCCCTCGGATCGGATACGGTTAAGTTCGAGTCCCGCTCCAGCTGAGGTCTTTCCGCTGGCAAGGAGTGATTACGAGCAAGGGGGATGGAGGGGGGGGGGGGGGGGGGGGGGCGCGGCAGTACCCAGACATCGAGTATAATGAGCTTGATCTAATTGGGAGGGTACTTGCTGGTGATGACGAGTCTAGTTCGTAATCAGGCCTTGGTGAATTACACACACACGATGCTGAGAGACGTGAAGCTCTTCCTCCTCCTCCTCTTCTTCTTCTTCTTCTTCTTCTTTTCCTTCTTCTTTTTCTCGTACTTTTTTCTTCTTCTTCTGCTTCTCCTTTTTCTTCTTCTTCTTCTTCTTCTTCTTCTCCTCCTTTTTCTTCTTCTTCTTCTTCTTCTTCTTTTTCTCATACTTTTTTTTTCTTCTTCTTCTTCTTCTCCTCCTTTTTTTTTTCTTCTTCTTCTTCTCCTTCTTCTTCTTCTTCTTCTTCTTCTTTTTCTCCTTCTTCATCTTCTTTTTTCTTTTTCTTCTTCTGTTGCTGCTTCTGATCTTGCGCTAAATATATCCCAGACTCATAAATAAGAAAAGTCAAGTCCGCTGCCCACTTGAAGCCGAGCAGCCATCACCACCACCACCACCACCACTGAGGGTCATACGTGGGGGGGAGATGAAAGAGGAACGGAAAGGGGGGCGGGGGCAGGGGCGGTGTGTGAGTGGGGGGTCCTCTCTCTCTCTCCCTCTCTCCCTCTCCGCGGGGATCCTTGGAGTAGGTTTTCGTGTCGGGCTGGATTTCAGGTTCGTCACGAGGCTCCTTTGGTCTCCGTCTCTGTCGTATTTAAAAGGCCGTTGCGAGTTTTATTCTAGCGCGCCGACACCTTGAGGGGGGTGGGGGGGGGAGGGGGGCGGAGGCTGGGAAAAGGTCTGTCAGTGTGAGGGAGTAAGGGGGAAAGGAGGGTTAGAGAAGGAGGGGACGGGGGTGCAGGGGAAGGAAGGGGAAGGTGGATGTCATTTGAGGGGGGCGGTGGCGGACTAGCAAAGGGCCTGTGAGTGTTGAATGGAAGGGGGAAGGGGCGAGGGGGGAATGCGGGAGGTGGAGAGGTGAGCCTAGTAACGCTCTCCCCCACCCCTTCACAGTGATGTAACTTAAGGGGGTGGTAACAGAGGATTGGTGAAAGGTCTGAGTGTCGGGGAGGGGGAGGAAGGGAGGAAGGGGAGGTGAGGTAAGCCCAGTGACCCGCCCCTCTGTTACATTGATGTCACGTGTAGCATGGACTGAAGGGAAAGAAACAGCCTAAGGCCTTGACACCTTCTAGATCCTGCTTTGGTAATCGTTATGTCCGTTCGAACCCCACTTAGCATCCAGTCCCCTTCAGCATCGAGTTTTTCTTCTTCTTCTTCTTTTCGTTTAACGTCCTTATTTTCCCTTGTGGGGTTGGACGGGCTATGAGTCTCTCCCACTCTTGATTATATATATACTCTCTCCTCCATCATGTCCTCCATCGACATCGACTAACCCTGAAGTGCAGTATTCTTAAAAATTTCCATACCCAAGTACATATTTGCCAAGGTTTTCATAGTGTTTCCGGATATCTCTATGGGTACTTTAACTTTTATGGCCCTGGTGGTAGTCTGACCTTTACCATGAACCTAAAAAAAACATTCATGAGGGTTTGACTGACTTCCTTTTTAGCCTTTGGAAGTTGTTGATGTGAGGGGTAGAAGCAGCGTTGCCAGATTATCGTATTCACCACATCGTCTTTATTACTTTTAAGCCTCAAACTCTCGTACCTACACAAATAACGATAGAAAATTGAAGTTAGCGCTAAAGCTCCTATTTATTGATGTTTGTTTGTTTGTTTTTGCATTCGTTATTGGTCAGAAACTACGAAAATGCAATGCGATGAGTACGATAATTTGGCAACGCTGGGTAGAAGCCTCTGACTATGCCAATCTGAGCTCCGACAGTCAGTCCACGCCGGCATTGAGGCTTGAGGGTCGTTTTTTAAGACCCCATCGCTTCTCACATCAACTATTTCTAAGGGTCAAGGAGGGCATCAATCGGGTTTTCATGAGTGTTTTTTAAGGTTCATGGCACAGAAGAAGGGTCAAACTACCACCAGGGTCATAAAACTACCCCTGGAAAGGCCTACAGCTCCTACGAAACCCATGTCAAATATGTGAACTTGGGCGACGAAATGTTTTAAAATACGACACTCAGTCACGGGAGAATTGACATATACTACATGCTCCGCGCGAGTGTTGGTAAATTTGCATAATGAACGAGTAAATTCATCAATCGAAACGCATTAACAAGCTTTAACTATATTCCCAGTAAAACCCGACCATTCCCATTAATCAAATCCATTCCAGTTTCAATTTTTTGGTGTTTGGTGTTTCAAGGTTGAGTGAGTAATGATTCTGGTAACTCCGCTCATCACTTTCTTCTGTTTCTTCTTTTTGTCCTGTTCATTGCTTGTGTGCGTAGAATCAATCAGAGTATAAGTATTTTGTGTGTTCTGTCACTTATTGAGGACAAAAGCGCATCACAGTTCCTATACTTGTCCCCATCTCTTTCTTTGTTCCTTCTCTTTTATTCCTTTTGTCCTGCCCAGATGTGTTCGTATTCGTAAAGTCAATCAGTGTCAGTATTTCGCGGTGTTCTTTCCTATAGTGAGGAGTAAGAAGCACCATATTTTCTACATTTGTCCTCTTCTCATTTGTTTCTCCTCTCTCTTACTTCCATTTGTCAGCCCTGAAGTGTTCGCATTTGTAAAGTCAATCAGTGTCAGTATTTCGCGGTGTTCTTTCCTATAGGGAGGAGTAAGAAGCATCATATTTTCTACACTTGTCCTCTCCTCATTTGTTTCTCCTCTCTCTTACTTCCATTTGTCAGCCCTGAAGTGTTCGCATTTGTAAAGTCAATCAGTGTCAGTATTTCGCGGTGTTCTTTCCTATAGGGAGGAGTAAGAAGCATCATATTTTCTACATTTGTCCTCTTCTCATTTGTTTCTCCTCTCTCGTACTTTCTTTGTCCTGTCCAGAAGTGTTCATTTCGTATCATCAATCACAGTGTCAGTATTTTGCGGTGTGCTGTCCTTTATCGAGGAGTAAAAAAAATCGCTATTCCTACACCTTTGCTTATCGTTTTCTTTGTTTCTTCTCTCTTACTTCTTTTGTCCTACCTAGAAAGAAGTGTTCGTATTCGTAAAGGTAATGACGGTGTAAGCATTTTGCGGTGTGCTGTCCTTTATCGAGGAGTAAAAAAACATCAGTATTCCTACACCTATGCTGATCATTTTCTTTGTTTCTTCTATCTTACTCCTTTTGTCCTACCTAGAAAGAAGTGTTTGTATTCGATAAGCAATCAGAGTGTAAGTACTTCATGTGTTCTGTCATTTATGGAGTAAGAAACATCACGATTCCTACACTTATACTCTTCTCGCTTGCTTCCTCTCTTTCACTCTCTTTGTCCTGCCCAGATAGAGAGGTGTTCGCACTCACAACGTCCATCACAGTGTCAGTATTTTGGGTGTGTTCTGTTCTATAATGAAGCGTACAGAGCATCGCAATTTCTACAGTTATGTTCATCTCTTTCTTTGTTTCTTTTCTCTCTTTCACTCTCTTTGTCCTGCCCAGATAGAGAGGTGTTCGCACTCACAACGTCCATCACAGTGTCAGTATTTTGGGTGTGTTCTGTTCTATAATGAGGCGTACAGAGCATCGCAATTTCTACACTTATGCTCATCTCTTTCTTTGTTTCTTTTCTCTCTTACTCCCTTTGTCCTGCCCAGAAGTGTTCGCATCCATAAACTCAATTATAGTGTCAATATTTTAGGTGGTCTGTCTTTTTTTATTGGTGTTTATGAAGCATCACGATCCTCATACTCAGCTCCTCGTCACCTCCTTTGGTTCTCCTCTCCTGTACACACTTCGTCCTGACTTGATGATCGCATTTATTAAGTTATTCCCAGGGTGTTCTGTATGGTACTTTGAATAACATCGATGAGCAGGCAGCATCACAATTCCAACAATTATGCTCATCTTTCTTTGTTCCTTCTCCCTTCGCACTCCCTTCGTCCTGACTTGGTGATCGCATTCATTAAGGTATTCCCAGTATCAGCTTATCAAGGGTGTTCTGGTTGTACCTTAAATAACATCAAAGAGCACACAGCATCACCATTCCGACAACTATGCTCATCTTTCTTTGTTTCTTCTCCCTTCGCACTCCCTTCGTCCTGGCTTGGTGATCGCATTCATTAAGGTATTCCCAGTATCAGCTTATCAAGGGTGTTCTGGTTGTACCTTAAATAACATTGAAGAAAACTATGCTCATTTGTTTCTTTGTTTCTTCTCCCTTCGCACTCACTTCGTCCTGACTTGGTGATCGCATTCATTAAGTTATTCCCAGTATCTGCTTATCAAGGGTGTTCTGTATTGTACCTTAAATAACATCAAAGAGCACACAGCATCACCATTCCGACAACTATGCTCATCTATTTGTTCCTTCTCCCTTCGCACTCCCTTCGTCCTGGCTTGGTGATCGCATTCAATAAGGTATTCCCAGTAACAGCTTATCAAGGGTGTTCTGTATTGTACCTTAAATAACATTGAAGAAAACTATGCTCATTTGTTTCTTTGTTCCTTCTCCCTTCGCACTCACTTCGTCCTGACTTGGTGATCGCATTCATTAAGGTATTCCCAGTATCAGCTTATCAAGGGTGTTCTGGTTGTACCTTAAATAACATCAAAGAGCACACAGCATCACCATTCCGACAACTATCCTCATCTTTCTTTGTTCCTTCTCCCTTCGCACTCCCTTCGTCCTGGGCAATATAGGGTTAAGGTATTCCCAGTATCAGCTTATCAAGGATGTTACGTATTCTACTTTTTCTAACTCCAAAGTATTCGCGGCATCACGATTCCGACAACTATGCTCATCCGTCCCTTTGTTTCTTCTCCCTCGTACTCACTTCGCCCTGTCCTGGTGCTCGCAGTAATGAAGTCAATCCCAACGTCAGCTCATCAAGTGTTCATTACGGGGGAGAGAGAGAGAGAGAGAGAGAGAGAGAGAGAGAGAGAGAGAGAGAGAGAGAGAGAGAGAGAGAGAGAGAGAGAGAGAGAGAGAGAGAGAGAGAGAGAGAGAGAGAGAGAGAGAGAGAGAAAACAATACTACCAAAAAAGAAAAGAAAAAGAAAAAAAATATTAAAAAAACGGAGAACGTGAGATTTAAGACTGACATAACACTAAAGGAGATGAGAGAGAGAGAGAGAGAGAGAGAGAGAGAGAGAGAGAGAGAGAGAGAGAGAGAGAGAGAGAGAGAGAGAGAGAGAAATAAAGGAGGACATCTAAGTACACGCAGCGTCATGCCGTCCTTTGTTCCTTGCCTCTCTATCACTCCCTCGCCCCGTCCCGCCTTGGTGTTTGCAGTAATGAAGTCAGTCAGCAATAGAGTCAGCATATCGGAGGCGCCATGTACAGTATAAAGCATCAGCGTACAGACAGAACCAACACTCCAACAACTCTGCTTCTCTGCCTCCCATTACACCCTCGCTCCCTCCTGCCCAGTCATGAGCGTTCCCAGAATAACACAAAGACAACACTCGGAAACCATTATAGCGATGACATCTTGCCTGACGGATGCTGTGTGTGTGTGTGTGTGTGTGTGTGTGTGTGTGTGTGTGTGTGTGTCTGCGCGCCGTACCCAACCCGTCCAGAGTCAGGTTCTATTAAAGGCCGATTCACACTACACCAGCACGTTAACGACCCGGACCTGCACGGGACTGTCACGGCCGGCAACAGCGTCCTCACACCGTTTCGTAGCAGTACAGTCCTGTCCTTCAGCCCGGACACATCTCACCTGTGCTAACCATGTTCTTCCAGTTGTTGCAATAGTCTTTATGGGACATGTCGAATAGGCAGACATGTTTGTCCACCAGTGAATTGATTTATCTCCATCCATCGCTGAGTTCGCACTGCACAGGTATAATCATCACACGGAGAAGCGGTGCATGAGAAGTCTATACAATGTGCACGATGCTCTTTTGTGGACGGGTGGATTTTGATTGTATACCATTGGCGACTACTCCGTGACTGATTCGACATATATTACCCGAATAGTCCGCTGACGCACGCTATGCTATGCGGGCATGTGGCACGCTACCCAGAAGCCGACCCTGCTCATAGGGTTGCTCCTGTAAGAGACAATCCTGAGTGGAGGAGGCAGGGTTACCAAATTATCGTACTCAGCCACTCAGCACATCGTATATTTCGGTTTTTGACTGACAGCTATAGGAAACAAACACCAACAAGTAACGCTTTTAACGATAACTTCACCTAGAATCGCGTTATCTGTGTGGCTACGAAAGTTTTGGGCCCTGGAACTGATGAATGCGATGTTTTGAGTACGATAATATGGTAACGCTGGGAGGAGGCCAGGAGGCAGCGTTGCCAAATTATCGTACTCATCGCATTGCATTTTCGTAGTTTCTGACCAATAACGAATGCAAAAACAAACAAACAAACATCAATAAATAGGAGCTTTAGCGCTAACTTCAATTTTCTATCGTTATTTGTGTAGGTACGAGAGTTTGAGGCTTAAAAGTAATAAAGACGATGTGGTGAATACGATAATCTGGCAACGCTGCCAGGAGGTTGCCCACAGAGTTCGTGGTTTGAACAAGTCAAGGTGCTCAGAATGATCCGGCATGGAGACTTGCCGTTGTAAGGCGAGCGAGGCGACGCGTCCCCCGGCGTATGCCCCCACTGATTGCTTTATTGATAACCTCTACAGCCCTTGTTGCAGTGAATAAAGATGAAAGACAAGGGTGCGAACATAACGTAAACCAGATAAGCAAGAAAAGATGGCGCCACTATAAACACTTGCCTGCGCCATGACGGGCTGGGGTCGACTACCATCCAGGCCCCTCAAGAAAGCCTACCGGCGCTATAGGCTGACACTTAAATAATAATAATAATAATAATAATAATAATAATAATAATAATAATAATAATAATAATAATAATAATAATCCGGTGAAGCAGTGCGCGGGAAGGCTATACTCGTGCTCTGTGGTGAAGGGATGGCTTTCGATTGGACACTATATAACGCCTCAAGCTCTCACCTGCCTGAATAAGTATTAAGGACAAGGGATTACGACACCAGCTGAGGCGGGAAGCAGTGCGTGGGAGGGACAATACATGATTTTCTCTCGTGGACGGGTGGCATTTGACTGGACACTAGCATAAAGTCTATTGCTCTCGACGACCACAATAAGAAGGACAAGGGATTACGACACCATATGAAGCGGGAAGCAGTGCGTGGGAGGGACAATACATGATTTTCTCGTGGACGGGTGGCATTAGACTGGACACTAGCATAAAGTCTATTGCTCTCGATGACCACAATAAGAAGGACAAGGGATTACGACACCAGATGAGGCGGGAAGCAGTGCGTGGGAGGGACAATACATGATTTTCTCTCGTGGACGGGTGGCATTTGACTGGACACTAGCATAAAGTCTATTGCTCTCGACGACCAGAATAAGAAGGACAAGGGATTACGACACCATATGAGGCGGTAAGCAGTGCGTGGGAGGGACAATACATGATGTTCTCGTGGACGGGTGGCATTTGACTGGACACTAGCATAAAGTCTATTGCTCTCGACGACCAGAATAAGAAGGACAAGGGATTACGACACCAGCTGAGGCGGTAAGCAGTGCGTGGGAGGGACAATACATGATGTTCTCGTGGACGGATGGCATTTGACTGGACGCTGGCATAAAGTCTATTGCTCTCGATGACCACAATAAGAAGGACAAGGGATTACGACACCATATGAAGCGGGAAGCAGTGCGTGGGAGGGACAATACATGATTTTTTTCTCGTGGACGGGTGGCATTTGACTGGACACTAGCATAAAGTCTATTGCTCTCGACGACCAGAATAAGAAGGACAAGGGATTACGACACCATATGAGGCGGGAAGCAGTGCGTGGGAGGGACTACGAGTATACATGACTTTCCCTTGTGGACGGATGGCATCAGACTGGACACTGGCATAAAGTCAATTGCTCTCGACGCCCGGAATAAATATTAAGGACAAGGGATTACGACACCATATGAGGCAGAAAACGGAGCGTGGGAAGGGTATACAAGGTGCTCTTTTGTGGACAGTTGGCTCTTGATTGGAGAGGAGCATAAAGTCTATTCCTCCCGACGCCTAGAATAAGTATGAAGGGCTTACAACACCAGCTGGGAAGGAGACCAGTGCGTGGGAGGGACTATACAGGGCGCTCTCTTGTTTGTTGGCGCTAGAACATGACGTCTGAAGCCCGCGACGCGTTTAGTGATCAGGAAGATAAGAGGAAGAAATGGAAGAAGAGGAAAGTGAGTGATTCATGGAAAAGAGAGGAAAAAATGGAAGGAAAAGTAATGTTGGGTATGTTTTTTTTTTCTTCTTTTACTTACAAGCATACATTAGCCTGGGACGTATTTAGTGATCACGAAGAAAAGAGGAAGAAATGGAAGAAGAGGAAAGTGAGTGATTCATGGAAAAGAGGAAAAAATGGAAGGAAAAGTAATGTTGGGTATGTTTTTTTTTCTTCTTTTACTTACAAACATACATTAGCCTGGGACATATTTAGTGATCGCGAAGAAAAGAGGAAGAAATGGAAGAAGAGGAAAGTGAGTGATTCATGGAAAAGAGGAAAAAATGGAAGGAAAAGTAATGTTGGGTATGTTTTTTTTTCTTTTTCTTACAAACATACATTAGCCTGGGACGTATTTAGTGGTCACGAAGAAAAGAGGAAGAAATGGAAGAAGAGGAAAGTGAGTGATTCATGGAAAAGAAGAAAAAATGGAAGGAAAAGTAATGTTGGGTATGTTTTTTTTTCTTCTTTTACTTACAAGCATACATTAGCCTGGGACATATTTAGTGATCACGAAGAAAAAGAGGAAGAAGTGAAAGAGGAAGAAATAGAAGAAGAGGAAAGAGAGTGATTCATGGAAAAGAAAGAGGAAAAAAATGAAAGAAAATGTAATGAATGTTTTTTTTCTAACAAGCATACATTGGAATGGGACGTATTTAGCAATCACGAAGAAAAAGAGGAAGAAGAAAGCAAGTGAAGCATTATGAAGAACAAGGAAAAAATGAGTTGCAAATGTTCCTTCTTCCTTAATATTAACATTCCCACACTCTTTTCTGGGTAAGACTCGTTTTGTTACTCCTGAGTCCTACGGAAGGAAAACCAGGAAACGGAGACTCCTTGGAAACGGGACCGTCAGAGTTAAGCCCCGTTCACACTGTGCCGAATCTGGGCCACGACAACCCGGCGACTCGGTGTACACGAGGTCTTGGGTGTGAAATGTTGATGTGAATCGGTCGCACATGGTCGGAGAGAAGTCTAGAAACGATCGCTGGATTCTGATTCGGCACAGTGTGAAGGGGGCTTAAAAGTCGGTGCGTTGTCGTGGCCCAGAGTCGGCAGTGTGAACGGGCTTCTTTTTTTATTTATTTATTTATTTATTTATTTATTTATTTTTTTTCCCCGCCCATTGCGCCGGTACGCTTGCTTGAGGGGCCTGGATGGTATTCGGCCCCAGCCCGTCATGGCGCAGGCAAGTGTTTATAGTGGCGCCTTTTGCAAGACTTCACTAGCAACTCAAACACATCTAACAAACGCTAACATCAAAGAACGCAAACACTAACACTACATCCTCTTCATCCTTCCTAACTTACCCTTCGGAATCCTAGAACACACCAGACCCGATACATGCAGACTCATCCATAGTACTCTTACATGGGAGACAAACCTCGTACAGCTCTTCTTCAGTACCAAAACAAGGAACAAAAGCTAACACAACACCCCTTATAACCCTTCCTAACTCTCCCTTCAAAATCCTAGAACAACACAACACAGTCTCCCCCTTTCTCCCATACAAACCCTATGTAGCTCCTTTTCTAATACTCCAATACTGTTACAAAGATCATAAGAAATATAAAGTAGTAACACAACACCCCTTATAACCCTTCCTAACTCTCCCTTCAAAATCCTAGAACAACACAACACAGTCTCTCCCTTTCTCCCATACAAACCCTATGTAGCTCCTTTTATATTACTCCAATGCTGTTACTCGATCAAAGAATACAAGAAATACAAACAGTAACACTACACCCCTTATAACCGTTCCTAACTCTCCCTTCAAAATCCTAGAACAACACAACACAGTCTCTCCCTTTCTCCCATACAAACCCTATGCAGCTCCTTTTATATTACTCCAATGCTGTTACTCGATCAAAGAATACAAGAAATACAAACACTAACACTATCCCTTCTTAACACTTCCTAACTCTCCTTCAGAATCCTAGAACACATGACAACCCGTAAATGCAGTCACCCACAGTATACCCTTACATGTGGGACAACCCTTATACAGCTCCACCTCATTAAAAGCTAACAATACACCCCCTTAAAACCCTCTATAACTCACCCTTCGGAGTCCGGGAACATCACCGATAGCATTGCCGTCTTCAGCGCGCACCCACACCACGGAGGGTTTGGGGTGGCCGCGCACGGAACAGTGGATGTTGGCGCCAGTCGAGTTGCTGAAGTCCACGCGGTTGTCCGGTTCTTCCACGATGACAGGGCCGCTCTCACTGCACATCACTGCGGAAGAAGGGAGAGGGAAGGTTAGGTTAGGTTAGGCGGTTTCATAGGGGCTTGAAGGAGAGAGGGAGAAGGTTAGGATAGGCTGTGTACGATTTGTGTGGCATGTTATGGAAGGTTAGGTTAGGTTAAGGGTGTTTGTAGGGGCTTGATGGAGAGGGAGGGAGGGAAGGTTAGGTTAGGTTAGGCGTGTTCACAGGTGCTTGAAGGATAGAGGGGGAGAGTTAGGTAAGGCTGTGAATGATTTGTGTGGCATGGGAAAGTAGGGGTAGTACCGTATGTTATGTTATGTAAAGGAGAGGGAGGGAGGGAAGATTAGGTTAGGTTAGGTTAGGTTAGGGGTGTTTGTGGGTGCTTCAAACAGAGGGAAGGTTAGGTTAGGTTTGTTCGTGGGTGCTTGAACGGGAGACAGAGCAAGTGAGGTTAAGTTAGGTTAGGAGTGTTTGTGGATGCTTGAAAGAGAGAGAGGGAAGGTTAGGTTAGGTTAAGTGTGTTCCTGCATGCTTGAATGGGAAACAGAGGGACGGTTAGGGAAAGGTGGCGTTGGGATAGGCTTGGCGTGTTCGTGGGACTGAGGGACGAGGGACAGAGGGAAAGTTAGGTTAGGTTAGGTTAGGGGTGTTTGTGGGTGCTTGAACGAGGGACAAAGGGAAAGTTAGGTTAGGTTAGGTTAGGGGTGTTTGTGGGTGCTTGAACGAGGGACAAAGGGAAAGTTAGGTTAGGTTAGGTTAGGGGTGTTTGCCGGTGCTTCAAAGAGAGGGAAGGTAAGGTTAGGTGTTCGTGGATGCTTCAAGGAGACAAATAGAAGGTTAGGTTAGGTTAGTTTAGGGGTGTTTGTGGGTGCTTCAAAGAGAGGGAAGGTAAGGTTAGGCGTGTTCGTGGATGCTTCAAGGAGACAAATAGAAGGTTAGGTTAGGTTAGTTTAGGGGTGTTTGCAGGTGCTTCAGAGAGAGGGAAGGTAAGGTTAGGCGTGTTCGTGGATGCTTCAAGGAGACAAAGGGAAGGTTAGGTTAGGTTAGTTTAGGGGTGTTTGTGGGTGCTTCAAAGAGAGGGAAGGTACGGTTAGGCGTGTTCGTGGCTGCTTCAAGGAGACAAAGGGAAGGTTAGGTTAGGTTAGTTTAGGGGTGTTTGTGGGTGCTTCAGAGAGAGAGAAGGTAAGGTTAGGCGTGTTCGTGGCTGCTTCAAGGAGACAAATAGGTTAGGTTAGTTTACTGTGTTTGTGGGTGCAAAGAGAACTAAGACATGAAGGTAAGGTTAGGCGCGTTCGTGGATGCTTCAAGGAGACAAAGGGAAGGTTAGGTTAGGTTAAGTTAGTAGTGTTCGTGGGTGCTTTAAGAGAGAACTGAGACATGGAGGTGCAAGAGAGAATTGAGACATGGAGGTGCAAGAGTGAACTGTGATATGGAGGTGCAAGGGAGTATTGAGACATGGAGGTGGCGACGAGACGAAACAAAATATAACAATGGAATACACATAGAAATAAGATTGGAGGAAGAATTGGATGAGAGGAAGAACGAACGAAACAAAGAAAGAAGAAATATGAAGAGAGGAAAGACAGAGGGAGGGAGGGAGGGAGGGGGCACAGGTGACGCCGCCAAACATTTAATTAAAGGTAAGCAGGTGATGTGGAAGGCCATGACGCAGGAAGGAAGGAAAGAGGGAAGGAAGAAAGATAGGAAAAGAAATAAAGAAAAGGGAGATGAAAGGAAAAAAGTGTGTGTGTGTGTGTGTGTGTGTGTGTGTGTGTGTGTGTGTGTGTGTGTGTGTGTGTGTGTGTGTCAATATCACAACAATTAACTAACTCATACATTCAGAATCGAAACACACACACACACACACACACACACACACACACACACACACACTCATCTATGCACAACGAACCCTGCACAACAGCGCCTCTATTACCAGATCAAGACTAAACCGATCAAAACCTACCAACACAATCCCCCTAACCCTTTCTAACTCACAATTCTGAATCCTAGAACACATCACAACACACATAAGACTCAGAGGAGCAGCGAGTAGCGGGCTTTTTTTTATTATTGTTTATTTTTTGTGTGTGCCCTTGAGCTGTCTCCTTTGTTGTAAAAAAAAATACCTTACTCATGCTTCCTTATACATACGAAACACAAAGAAGCAAAGAGTAAGGGGAAGGAGGCGGGGTGGCAGAGGTGATGTGACGAAGACATGATGCGAACAGGTAAGCAAGCAGCCAGGTAACCGCTCACTGTCCCGGAAAGGTTAATGGAATGCAACAAACGCCCAGCACATGAAGGAATGACGATGACGCAACACACACACACACACACACACACACACACACACACACACACACACACACACACACACATACACACACACAAAGAACTGGGCATGGAGTTAAAGGGATGGGAATAGAGGAAAAATTGGATGAGAGGAAGAAAGGAAGAGAGAAAGAAAGAAAAGAAAGGACAGAGAGAAGGAAGGAGCGAAAAAAGGAAGATAAATAAAAAGAAAGAGAAAAAAATAATATGAGGGGGTTCAGGAAAAGACGAATCACACACACACACACACACACACACACACACACACACACACACACACACACACACACACACACACACACACACGATTAAAACAGACACATCCATCTCGCCGCAGTGATGGATGACGATGGATAAACAAAGTGGACCATAACAGTCTATAACTCCGTCACGCCCGCCCGGACACACACACACCACATAAAATACAAGAGCCGGATTAACCAATGATCATGTCGGCAGTACTTTTTTTTTCTATATCCCTCAAACATCCACCACACACACACACACACACACACACACACACACACACACACACACACACACACACACACACACACACACAACGAAACTGACCGGCGCGCAAAACGAGGCGATAATGAGGGAAGGGAGAGGAGGGGAGGGGAGAGGAGAGAAGGGAAAGAATGGAGAGAGAAAGGGAAGGAGAG
This sequence comes from Eriocheir sinensis, assembly GCF_024679095.1. Lineage (NCBI taxonomy): Eukaryota > Metazoa > Arthropoda > Malacostraca > Decapoda > Varunidae > Eriocheir > Eriocheir sinensis. Next base: position 4,826,437 of record NC_066564.1, read on the forward strand.
GAGAAAGAGGGGAAGGAGAAAGAGAGGGAAGGAGAGGAGAAAGAAAAGAGAAGGAAGGGGGAAGAAAGAGATGGGGAAAATATTAGTAAGCAAAAATGGGAGGCAGGAAAAGGGAGGAAAAGGGAAACAGATACAGATAACAATGGAGGAGAGGATAAGAAAGACCGAGGAAGGCAGCTGAGGAGAGAGAGAGAGAGAGAGAGAGAGAGAGAGAGAGAGAGAGAGAGAGAGAGGGGGGGGGGGGCAGGAGGAATTGGAGAGGAGGGAGCTGGTGGCTGAGAAAGGAAGAGAGAACACCGGCCTTGCATGAAAACGGTTAGAAAGGGGAAGACAGACAGACAGACAGACAGACAGACAGACAGAGAGAGAGGGAGAGCGAGGCAGGCAGGAGGGATTGGAGAGGAGGGCGATGGTGGCTGAGAAAGGAGAGAACGCCGGCCTTGCATGAAAACGGTTAGACAGACAGACAGACACGGACAGACAGACAGACGGTTAGGGAGCGGGGTAGCCTTCAGCGGGGAGTGTCAGTGGCAGCTGGGCACCAACGCCAGGCAAGATAATACCCGCCTTGCACCACCCCTGCCCCCTCCCCCTACACGACCCACCACCTCCCTCACCCACGACCCACTCCCACCCCGCCGTCCACCCACCCTTTAAAGTCACACCAACCGTCACCCCAAGCCCACATTCACCCGCCATGTCCCACTCTCACATCCCTCACCCCACGCCATTCCCCGCCCTTTACACCCACCAACACCCCCCTCACCCCATGCCCAAACCCATTCCACCCTCACCCGACAGGGCCTACACAACCACTTACACCTCCCCACCCCGCCACCCCCGCCCTTTACACCCAAACCTCCCTTACCCCATACACAAACCCCCTTACCCCACGCTCCACCTCCCCACCCCACACATCACAGGCCCTCCACCCGTCGCCCCATGCCCACGCCCCACGCCGCTGCCTCCTGAGACTTTTCCGTGGATGTCTCCGTCAGGGTAACTGTCACCAGACCCCCGGAGGCTGCGGCAGGGGCCTCTGTGTCTCATGAAGTATGCATTGTCTCGGTGGTAGTGTGGCGCCGGAGGAGCAGAGAGAAGGGTGGACAAAGGGTGGGTGGGCGGCAGGTGGTGCGCGATGGCTGGGGGGGGAGGGGGGGGCGGAGGGGGAGGGGGTGTCAGGGCAGGGAGGAGAGTGTGACGAGAGTGGTCCTGCCTGACACTCTCACTAAGTCATGTGTCCGGGGGTATACACGTGTGCCAACCATTGTCGTTGTGTCGCCCGTGGTGCTGCTCCCCCGGCAAGGAAGCGCTGATTTCCCCGGGGCAAGGCAAGTTCCTACGGCCTGGGGAGGGAGGGAGGGGGAGGGAGTGGTCGGCGTGGAGGCTGGCCCGCTGCCCTTGGTACGACGACCGGCAGCTGCTCTCCGCCGCCGCCGCCGCCGCCTCGCCACCACCTGCCTCGGCCACCTCACGTTAAAGGGACACGTGGACGCGGCCTGAGCCATTCTAGCATTTCGGAGCTCACACACACACACACACACACACACACACACACACACACACACACACACACGACACAACAAAACCAAAACGGAACATGAACCACACTGGAAAACGCCCATGAAAAAAGACCCACCAACCCTCGAGAAAAGAGAGACAGCACATACCCACATTTGATAAGGCTTTCTTAGAGGTGGTAGGTAATTCCAGGTGGTGTTTTATGAACCTAGTGATAGCATGTCAGATTGCTGGGATGCTGTAGAATGTAGACCATATTATCAAACGTTTCGGGGTCTACATACCTACATTTGATAAGGCTTTCGTACAGGTGGTAGGTAATTCCAGGTGTAGTTTTATGAGCCTAGTGATAGTATGAGAGATTGCTGGGATGCTGTAGAGTGTACACTATTTATCAAACGTTTCGGGGTCTACATACCTACATTTGATAAGGCTTTCGTAGAGGTGGCAGGTAATTCCAGGTGGTGTTTTATGAACCTAGTGATAGCATGTCAGATTGCTGGGATGCTGTAGAATGTAGACCATATTCTCAAACGTTTCGGGGTCTACATACCTACATTTGATAAGGCTTTCGTACAGGTGGTAGGTAATTCCAGGTGTAGTTTTATGAACCTAGTGATAGTATGAGAGATTGCTGGGATGCTGTAGAGTGTAGACCATATTCTCAAACGTTTCGGGGTCTACATACCCACATTTGATAAGGCTTTTGTAGAGGTGGTAGGTAATTCCAGGTGTAGTTTTATGAACCTAGTGATAGCATGTCAGATTGCTGGGATGCTGTAGAGTGTAGACCATTTAATTGGTTCGGGCTGTTACGAAGACACGTGTTGGACTGTGAAATTGGCTCTAAGTCTCTCCGCGGGGCAGGGAGAAAGGCGGCGCTGATGATGGGCCGCGGCGTCTCATGGTTATTGTAATGCAGAAACAAGCATGACCGACTCTCCGCGTTCACTCCCTCGACCTGGTATGCATCTCACCCCCCCCCCCCTCTCACCCCTTCCCCTCAGACCCGCCAGACCCCCTTCATCCCCAGCCTCCAATATCTCCCCTCCAGCTCTCCTTCCTACTTCAACACCAGCCTCCAGCATCTTTCCTCCTCCTCCTTCATCCCCTCCCCTTTCATCCCCAGCCTCCAACATCTCCCCTCCCCCTCTCCTTCCTCCTTCAACCCCAGCCTCCAGCATATCTCCTCCTCCTTCCCCTCCCCTTTCATCCCTACCCTCTAGCATCCCCCGCCCCCACCGCATGCCCCTCCCCCTTCATCCCCAGGCTCACACACAGACACACACACACATACATCTGACCTACCTATACCCAAGGACCCTCTCTGGCCCTCCCCGCCCCTATGACGCCCATACCTCGCCCACGGGTATACCTCCTGAAGGGCGCTCTTGAGACTTCCTGTGTGTGTGTGTGTGTGTGTGTGTGTGTGTGTGTGTGTGTGTGTGTGTGTGTGTGTGTGTACATCAGCGCAGCCGCACCGTCACGTCAACAACACACGTGGCAACAGCGCGAGTTCATAAGGGCACCGGTTTCACTCTTTTTTTAATTTTTTTTTTACTCCATCTCCAACGGTCAGGATTCAAGCTTGTATATTTAAACTTGCCCTCCTCCTCCTCCTCCTCCTCCTCCCGTGATATGTAAGGGTCGAGGGCTCAGGATGTCGCTTGTTATCCCTCGGCGGGTCATGATGATGCCGCAAGGGGAGGAGGAGGAGGAGGAGGAGGAGGAGGAGGATGGAATAACAAGAGGGAGAGAAACGGAGAAGAGTAGAAGGGCATGTAAAAGAGGAAGAGGGGGAAAAGGAGGGGAGAGGAGGGTGAGAGAATAAAGATGAGAGAGAGAGAGAGAGAGAGAGAGAGAGAGAGAGAGAGAGAGAGAGAGAGAGAGAGAGAGAGAGAGAGAGAGAGAGAGAATCATGCGTGACCTTGGCCGGCAATGTGACAGGTGTTGGGCAGCCGTACCTGTGCCGCCACCTGCCGCCCACCTGCCGCCGCCACAGCCTCACCGCCGCCCTCGCTGAAACATCCGTGTGTGCTCCTCCCTGCCTCGCCCTGCCTCGCCCTCGCATGCCCTGCCTCGCCGCGCCACCCGGAGGTTCTATCGCCCCATCTGTCTGCCCGTGTCCCTGGTTCGTGCCCCGCCCTCACTCCCCTATTAACGCCCCTCCACCCTCCCTGCCTCCCGCCGCCTCTGTCTCCTCCCAGCCGTTCTCCATCACGCTCTCCGCCCCCCTCCCCCCACCCCGCCAACCTCCCTGCTATCACTCCTCATCCAGCCAGATTTGCCGGCCTCCGCGGGGCTTCTCGACGCTATCCGTGCAGGCGGGGGGAGGGGGGGGCAGCGTTACCAAATTATCGTACTCAGCCACGCAGCACATTATATTTTCCGGATTTTTACTCACAGCTATCGCAAACAAACACCAATAAGTAACGCTTTTAACGATAACTTTAACTGGAATCTCGTCATCTGGGTTGGTAGGAGAGTTTTGGGCCCCAGAACTGATAAATGCGATGTTTTGAGTACGATAATATGGTAACGCTGGGGGGGGTGGGGGGGGCGTCCCTGCCTCGGTGAGCAGCATCAACAACAGCCACACGCCGCGCCTGGCAGAGCCCTCAGTAGTCAGCATCGCGATATCACGGCGGCCATTCCCGGGGGCGTGCTGCTGCTGCTGCCGATATTGATCAGGCGGAGGCGCCAATGCCAGTATCACTTTAGATTATTAGCCGTTACGTCCTCCCGCCGCGGCCGCCCTCGCCTCACCTTCGCCCCGGGCAAGGCACACACGGCCAGGCCCGGCGCGGGTTTTTTGCTGTTCCGGGTCACACTTCCCGCCGGGGAGGAAGCGGGCGGAGCGGCCGTGTGGTGGCAGTGCCGGGCGTGCAGGCGACGGGGCGTGTGGCGTGTGTGACCTTGCCGCCGTGAACACTCTGCCCCGCTTCAGGAAACAAGGAGTGCACGCCGCCCCGCCCCGCCCCGTGGTACCCCGAGCCCTGCCTAGCCCCAGCCCGTCCCAGAGGCAGCGGAGAACATTAGGGCCGCAGCGAGGAGCGTGAGGGGCGGGGCGGGGCGGGCGGGGCGGGTGTGGGAGGGGCGGCAGCATCCCTCAAGACCTCCCGACAACAGTATTGATCCGAGCGGGCGACCTCACCGCTACTCCTGCACTCCCTTCACCCTGCCGCCCCCACCCTCCCTGCCGCCCTGCCTGCCACGGACCCACGCCACCCGCCCGCACGCCCTCACACACCTCCACCCACACGCTCACCCACGACCACTCAGAACCCTCCACACACACACACGCTTGTTCATTCCTCAACCTCACACACACACACACACACACACACACATACACACCCGTATCCTTCTGCACTCACTCACTCTCCCACCGCCCACACACACACACACACACACACACACACAGTCACTCACACTCACCCCACACAATCACGGCCCCCCCCCCCCCCCCACGCGCATTAACTCTCCCGACAGACTTTCTTCATTTCTTTACGTATTTCTTCTTTTTTTTTTCTTATCTCTCTCCTCATCTCTCCTTTTATATTTTTTTCCATTATTTTATTTTCGTCCATGTCTTCCTTCCTTTCTTTCTCCTGCTCTTTATCATCCTTCTCCTTCCTTCCTTACTAAATCTTTGTCCATCCTCCTCCTCCTCCTCCTCCTCCTCCTCCTCCTCTCTCTCTCTCTCTCTCTCTCTCTCTCTCTCTCTCTCTCTCTCTCTCTCTCTCTCTCATGCACCCTCGTAATTACCACCATCACAGCCCTTCTCTTTTTCTCTTTTCCTCGCTTCAACACGCTTTCAACGACTTATTCTCTCTTTCCCAAGGCACTCCTCTCTCTCTCTCTCTCTCTCTCTCTCTCTCTCTCTCTCTCTCTCTCTCTCTCTCTCTCTGACAAGTACAAACGTATGAGTGTTAAGAATGGATGTACACCTTTTGGTACACACACACACACACACACACACACACACACACACACACACAAACACACACACACAGATATATACAAATAACGTAAACAAACAAACATACCGTACATACGATTTAATATACCCATCTATAGTTCCCCTTTATTCCTCCCCTCTCTCCCCTCCCCCTCCCCACCCCCTCCTCCTTCTTCCCCTAACCTCCCGTCCTCTTCCCCTCACCCCACTCTTCATCCTTCTTTCTCTCCTTTCCTTCCCTCTCATATCGCCTCCCTCACCCACCTCTCCCCTTCCCCCCCTTTCCTCCTCCCCCCCTCCCCTCCCCGGTCACCCAAAATGCAGGTCACGTTACTGGACACGGAGGAAAAATTTAATGTCGTCGGGAATTTCTATTGATTGCTATTTTGACACTTTAGGAGGAGGAGGAGGAGGAGGAGGAGAATAGGAAAAACAAGAACAAGCACAAGAAGAAGATGAAACGAGGGAAAGGAAGAGGAGAAAGAGGAGGAGGGAAGATGAAAGAAAGAAAGGAAGGAGATGAGGGCTTTAAAAGTTGGGGAGGAGATGAGAAGAACGAGGAGGAGGAGGAGGAGGAGAAAAGGAAGAACGAGATCAAGCTGAAGAAAATTATGATGATGAAACAAGAAAGGGGAAAGAGGAAGAGAAGAGAAAGAGAAATAGGGGAAGGAATATGAGAACTTGATGAGATGAGAGGAGGAGATGAATAGGAAGATGATGAAACAAAGAAAAGGGGAGAAGGAGGAAGATAGAAGATGAAGAGAACGAAAGAAAGAAGATGAGTTGGTAAGAAAATGAGGAAAATAGAAAGAGGAAAAAAGGAGAAAATAAGAAAAGAAAGGAATGGAAAAGAGAAGAAAGAAGGTTACGAAAAGGAAACTGAAGTAGAGGAAAGATAACGTAAAATAAGGCGCGAGAAGAAGATAAGAAAACACAAGTGGAAAAGGAAATGGAGAGGTGGAAGAAGAGAAGGTAAAGGAAGGAACAAGATAAGAAGATAATGAATAAGAACAAGATGATGATGATGGAGAAATGAAACAAACGGAAAGGAATAGAATAAGTATGATGGAGAGAAAAGGAAGGAGATGAGGACTTGGGGCTCGGAGAGGAGAAAAAGGGAGGAGGAGGACAAAAGATAAAGAGAATGAAAGGAAGGAGATGAGAAAACGAGGAGAGAATAGGAAGACCAGGAACAATAAAATAACAGGATGATGAAATGAAACAAAGGGAAAGAAAGGAAGGGAAATAGGTTCAGAAAAAGGAGAGGAAAGGAAGATGAGGACTTGGGGCTTGGAGAGGAGAAAAGAGAGGAAGAGGAGAAGGATTAAAATAGAAAATGAAGAGGACGAAAGGAAAGAAATGAGAAAACGAGGAGAGAACAGGAAAACCAGGAACAATAAAATAACAAGATGATGAAATGAAAGAAAGGGAAAGAAAGGAAGGGAAATAGGTTCAGAAAGAGGAGGGGAAAGATGAGGAGAGGAAAGGAAGATGAGGACTTGACTTGGGGCTTGGAGAGGAGAATGAGGGGCAAAGTTTATGACTACTTAAAGAGGCTTCGAGGTCCTCCTTCAGCAGAGAGCAGGAGTCTGGGGGCACTGCTTCCCGTCCTCTCCCTTACTCCTTCCTTTAGCATCTTCCTTTTTTATTCAATTTTCTTCACTCTTTGTTTTTCTTGTTTTTTTTCTGTTCTTATTTTTCTTTCTTCCTTCTTTTTTCTTCCATTTCCTTCATTCTTGTTTTTCTTGTTTTTTTTCTGTTCTTATTTTTCTTTCTTCCTTCTTTTTTCTTCCATTTCCTTCATTCTTGTTTTTCTTGTTTTTTTTCTGTTCTTATTTTTCTTTCTTCCTTCTTTTTTCTTCCATTTCCTTCATTCTTGTTTTTCTTGTTTTTTTCTGTTCTTATTTTTTTTCTTGTTTTTTTTCTGTTCTTATTTTTCTTTCTTCCTTCTTTTTTCTTCCATTTCCTTCATTCTTGTTTTTCTTGTTTTATTTTTCCTTCTATTCTTATTTTTTTTTCTTCCTTCCTTTATCTTCTTTTTTTCTTCTATTTCCTTCACTCTTGTTTTTCTCCTTTTTTTCTTCCATTCTTCTTTTCTTTCTGTTTTGTTTTTATCTGTTTTATTAGTTTTCCTTTCTCTCCTTTACTCCTTTTTTTGCCTTCTTTCTTCCTTTTCCTTCCATTTCCTGTACTCTTGTTTTTCTCTTTTTTTCTTCTATTCTTCTTTTCATTTCTGTTCTGTTTTTTTTTTAAAGTTCTATTAGCTTAACTTCCTGTACTTTATTCCATCCTTTCTTATATATATGATACTTCTGTCTCCACTCCTCTTCCTCCTCCTTCTTCTTCTAGTACTCTTTCTTCTCCCATTTTCTTCCTCTTTCCTCTTCTTCCTCGTCCGCAAGCACCCCAGACCGAGACCAAAACAACTCTCCCTCTCTACCTGAGTTAATGAGCCTGTACCTACCTGACGAGACTTCTTCCTCCTCCTCCTCCTCCTCCTCCTCTTCTGCACTGCACCAACGTAAGAGGCTGTAGTGTATAATATAGTACGCTTCTTCCTCCTTCTCCTCCTCCTCCTCCTCCTCCAACTCCTAAGGTAGCACTACTTTACCCAGAATTGCCCTCTTCCTCCTCCTCCTTCTCCTCTTCCTCTTCCTCTTCTCCTCCACTTATAACAGTAACAGTCATAAAAACTTCCCTCCTCCTCCTCCTCCTCTTCCTACTCACTCTTCCATCCTCCTCCTCCTCTTCTCCCTCCTCTTATTATTATTATTCTTCCTCCTCTTCTCTTCCTCTTCTTTAATTACGAAAAGTACCCACACAACAAGATTAACCTCCCTGCTTCTCCTCCTCCTCCTCCTCCTCCTCCTCCTCCTCCTCCTCCTCCTCCTCCTCCTCCTCCTTCTCCTCTTCCTCCTCCACGTAACTTTAAAACATTGCGGGCTCGAGTCAATATTTGTGTGTCTGTGTTTGTCTGTACGAAAGAGCAACTCGGTGCATGATTAGACCGTGTGTGTGTGTGTGTGTGTGTGTGTGTGTGTGTGTGTGTGTGTGTGTGTGTGTGTGTGTGTGTGTGTGTGTGTGTGTGTGCGCATAGGCGGGGCGACAGGTGTGTGGGTTCTAGGTAGCGCACAATGGTATACACACACACACATACACACACACACACACACACACACAGCTGCGGTAAACAGAGTTGTAGGATTATATTTTGGTGCTCTCTCTCTCTCTCTCTCTCTCTCTCTCTCTCTCTCTCTCTCTCTCTCTCCGAACACGACACCTAAACAGAAAAAAAAGGAAACATCGATCGTTGAGAGAGAGAGAGAGAGAGAGAGAGAGAGAGAGAGAGAGAGAGAGAGAGAGCAACCTTGAACGCACAATACAACACCAGAATCAAGCTTCCGTCCAATAAGCCACACACACACACACACACACACACACACACACACACACACACACACACACACACACACACACACAACATCCTAGAATAATAGCAAGACTGTTTTCGCCTCTCCATCTTCACGCTCGGCCAGGTGAGGTAAGAACAGGTAAGGACAGGTGAGCAGGAGGATAATGAAGGGATAGACACGTGCGGAAAACATAAAAAAAGAGGTGAGAAAAGAAGAAGAAAAAGGAGAAAATGTGAAGATAAGAAATAAAGAGAAAAGTTGAAAAATGAAGAATAATACGAAAAAGGAGAAAAATAAAAAGAAGAGATAAAGGTGAGTTAGAGGATATTTAAAAGAAAGATATAATAAGAGAGAAGAGAAGAAAAAGGAGAAAACGTGAAGATAAGAAATAAAAAGAAAAGTTGAAAAATGAAGAATAGTACGAATAAGGAGAAAAATAAAAAGAAGAGATAAATGTGAGTTGGAGGATATTTAAAAGAAAGATATAATTAGAGAGAAGAGAAGAAAAAGGAGAAAACGCGAAGATAAGAAATAAAAAGAAAAGTTGAAAAATGAAGAATACTACGAATAAGGAGAAAAATACGAAGACAAAAACGAAAGAGAAACGGAAAACGAGGAAAACGAGAAGACAAGAAATAAATTGAATAACGGAAAAATAAATTATGTGCTACGAATAAGGAGAAAAATAAGAATGAAAAGACAAACGGGTGAGCGAGAGGATACGGAAAGGAGAGAGAAAGAAGCGGAAAAACAAACAAACAAACAAACAAAAAACTGCAAAGAGAAGAAAAAAAAAACAGGAAGACGGCAAAGGAAGAACAGCGAGAGGAACGAAGCTGAGAAAGATGATAATAATAATAATAATAATAATAATAATAATAATAATAATAATAATAATAATAATAATAATAATAAACAGAAGAACAAGAACATAAACGAGACAACAATAACAACAACAACAACAGACATGAGGAAGATAAGAGTGAGGGGAAGGAGGAGGAGGAGGAGGGAGAAGGACAAGACAAGATCGGATTGGAGGAGGAGGAGGAGGAGGAGGGATTTATAACACTGGGGAGGAGGAGGGGGTTAAGAGAAGGAAGGGGAGGTAGAGGGGAAGAGGAGAGGAAGGACAACACAAGGAAGGGAGAGAGGGAGAGGGATGAAGCTTGTTGGGGACGAAGGTAGAAGAGGAAGAGGAAGAAGAAGAAGAAGAAGAAGAAAAAGAAGAAGCAAAAGAAGAAGAACAAGAAGAACAAGAACAAGAACAAGAACAAGAACAAGAAGAGGAGGAGGAGGAGGAGGCAAAACAAAAATAAAAGGAAGAAACAAAAGCAGAAGTAAAGGAAGAAGAAATTGCAAAAGTAAAACAAAAGAAATAAAATAAAAATAAAACAAGATATAATAATAAAAAAATAAGAAACAACAACAAAAACAACAGCAAACAAAGAGAAACAAACAAGAGAACAAGAGGAACAGGAATAAGGGAAGGGAGGGGAAGGACAAGAAAATGGGAGGGGGGAAGAGAGGGGGAGGAGGGGGGAAGACGGACACAAGGGGGAGGGTAAGGGGGGGGGGGTAAGGTCATGATCCTCCCCCGGGGCCTCCATATAGGGGCGGGGGCGTCGGGGGCGGGGCGGACGGGGCACCAAAAATGGGCTTGTTATATGCAGGTAAGAGGTCTGGCGCGCACCTTGCTCTCTCTCTCTCTCTCTCTCTCTCTCTCTCTCTCTCTCTCTCTCTCTCTCTCTCTCTCTCTCTCTCTCTCTCTCTCTCTCTCTCTCTCTCTCTCTCTCTCTCTCTCTCTCTCTTTCGTCACTGTAAGCTCATTATTATCCAGTTTTCTTTTTTTTTCTCATTTTTCATTTTCGTCTTTTTCCTTGCAGTCTTTTTTTCCTAACTTTTTCCGTTCATTTCTTCTTTCCTCCCTTTCCTTCCTTCCTTCATTCATTCATTCATTCACTCAATCAATCATTCATTTCGTCTTTCCCTCCTTCCTTACTTCAATCATTCATTCATTCATTTCGTCTTTCCCTCCTTCCTTCCTTTGTTTCTCATTATCACCACATCACATCATCTCTCTCTCTCTCTCTCTCTCTCTCTCTCTCTCTCTCTCTCTCTGCGGTAATACTCCCAGATAGATGCAGCGGCGGCCTTGATGCGAGTATTAACGAATTAGAAGGCGCCGAAGAAGGAAATACTGAATGTCGGGGCGGCGGAAGGGGCTGATGGAAGACCTCTTAACTCGCGCCTCCTCCTCCTCCTCCTCCTCCTCCTCCTCCTCCATCTACCTCTTTTTCTTCTTCCTCCTCCTCCTATTTCCTCTACTACTTATAATATTATTTACACTACAATTATTACAACTTATTTTCCTGTTCTTGTTTTTTTTTCTTATTCTTATTTTTCGTTTTGTTTCTGTTTGTCTTGTCTACTTTTTTTGTTTTTTTCTTGTTTTTTCCTTCTTTTTCTTTTCCGCCGTCATGTTATTCTTTTTTTTCTTTCTTTCGTTCTTTCCTACGTTTATCTCTCCTCCTCTTTTCTTCTTTTTTTTTGTTTGTCTTTGTTTCTTCCTTCTCTGTATCTTTGTCTTTCTCTCTCTTTCTACTCCTATTTTTTGGTTTATTTTCTTTACGTTCTTTTCTTCTTCTTCTTTTTCTTTTTTTGTCTTTATTTCTTCCTTCTCTATATCTTTGTCTTTCTCTCTTTCTTCCTCCTATTTTTGCTTTTTTTTTTTCGTTCTTTTCTTCTTCTTCTTTTCCTTCTTCTTCTTCTTCTTCTTCTTCTTCTTCTCATCCTCGTGTTCGTGTTCTCCTTTCTCTGTCTTTCTTCTGCTCTTTATCTTAATCTTTTGCTCTCTCTTCTTCTTTTGTTCCTGATTTCTCTTCCTCCTCCTCCTCCTCCTCCTCCTCTGTATATCTGTGTCATGCTTTTATTCTTTTTCTTGCTTTCTCATCTCCTCCTCCTCCTCCTCCTCCTCCTCCTCCTCTTCCGTATCGCTGTCATGATTTTCTTTCTTTCTTTTTCATCTCTTCCTCCTCCTCCTCCTCCTCCTCCTCCTCCTCCTCTTCCTCCTCCTCCTCGGCATAATCATCATCTAATTCCTGAACTTGCTTTTGCCAGTCATACAATGTTCCCTTCTTCTTCTTCTTCTTCTTCTTCTTCTTCTTCTTCTTCCTCCTCCTCCTCCTCCTCCTCCTCCTCCTCCTCCTCTTCCGCCTCAAAAAATTCTCGAGTCTCTTTGTTATGAAAACACGTTAAATCAATATAACGGTCACGTGTGTGTGTGTGTGTGTGTGTGTGTGTGTGTGTGTGTGTGTGTGTATGTGGGCTTATGCTAATTAGGTGCAGCTTTATACACTTGCTTTTTGTTCTTCTTGTTCTTTTTCTTGTCGTTGTTGTTGTTGTTGTTGTTGTTGTTGTTGTTGTTGTTTACTTCATCATGTCTAATATCTTTTTCTTTTGTCACATTTATCTTCTCGGAGGCGTCTCTCTCTCTCTCTCTCTCTCTCTCTCTCTCTCTCTCTCTCTCTCTCTCTCTCTCTCTCTCTCTCTCTCTCTCTCTCTCTCTCTTACCCGTTTTTCTCTCCTCCCCTCCTTCATTTCCTCCAACCTTCTTTCCTTCACACTTTTCCCTCCTTCCCCCCTCCTTCATTTCCTCCTTCCTTCTTTCCTTCGCAATATTTCCTTCCTCCCTTTTCCTCTCTCCTTCAATTCTTCCTATACCCTTTATTCCCCTTCTTCCTCTCTCCATCATTTCTTCCTACAATTTTCCTCCTTCTTCCCTCTTCCTCTCTCCTTCATTTCTTCCTCCTCCTTTTTCCTCCAACCCTCATCCTCTCCTTCACTTCTTCCTACCCTGTTTCTCTGATCTCCTCTTCCTCTTTCCTTCCTTTCCTCCTATTCTCTTCACAACTCATTTTTCTCTCATCCTCCACTCTTCCTCCGTTATTTATTTCCTCCTCCTCCTCCTCCTCCTCCCCCCCAGCATCAGGAGGTGTCGGGCTTGTCGGGCTGCGGCGGGAGGGAAACTTTACTCCCCCGACAATTGCAGACAAGTTGAATAGTCAATATCGAGACTAGACTCCCCCACCTCCCCTCCCACCTTACCCCCCCCTACCCTCCCCTCTCTTGCCCCCATCCCCGGCCTCTTACCCCCTTACCCCAATCCTCCTTTCTCCCCACGCCCCTCTTTAATCTCCCTTCTCGCCCCAACCCCTTCCCCTTCCCCCCTTTGCAAACCCCGTCCCCCCTCAAACCCCTCCTGCCCTCTCGCCCCCTACCTCCTGCCCCCTCGCTTCCCCTCCCCTCCCCCTTTTCCCCCACGTGACGATCTACACACACCTGAGTTACACCTTGATAAATAGGTTCTTAATGCGGCTTGAAGACTCTCGGGGTGGGGGAAGAGGGGGAGGAGGAAGGGGAAGGGGGAGTTTTTTTTTGGGGGGGAAGGGAGATGAGTGAGAGGAAGATTGTTTTTTTTGTGTGTGATTTTGTTTTTGTTTTGTGTGTTATATTTCGATTGTTTTATTGTGCTTTAGAAATTGTTAAGTTTGT
>NC_066564.1:4844882-4852382 GCF_024679095.1 Eriocheir sinensis
AGGAGTGAGTGGGTGATAGGAAGGGAGTGAAGGGAAGGGTGTCGGGAAGGGTGCTGGGGAAGACTGAAGGGGAAGGGTGATGGGAAGTGAAGGGAAGGGTGTTGGGGAAGAGTGATGGGAAAGACTGAAGGGGAAGGGTGATGGGAAGTGAAGGGAAGGGTGTCAGGGAAGAGTGATGGGGAAGACTGAAGGGGAAGGGTGATGGGAAGTGATGGGAAGGGTGATGGGGAAGAGTGATGGGGAAGACTGAAGGGGAAGGGTGATGGGAAGTGATGGGAAAGGGTGATGGGAAAGGGGAGGCACAGGCTGAGGGGAAGAAAAGAAGATGGGCATTATGATTCAACTTTGGCCTCTCTCTCTCTCTCTCTCTCTCTCTCTCTCTCTCTCTCTCTCTCTCTCTCTCTCTCTCTCTCTCTCTCTCTCTCTCTCTCTCTCTCTCTCTCTCTCTCTCTCTCTCTCTCTCTCTCTCTCTCTCCTATCTGCTTGTCTCATTCCTTTAGTTCTTTATTTAATTTTCTCTTTAATTTCCTGTTTGTTTATTTTTCCTTCCTTTCTTTTCTTGTTTCCTTTGTCTTTCTTCGTGTTTTCTCGTCTTCCTTTCTTTCTGCTTCCTTCTCCTCTTCCTCGTCCTTCATTCTGTTTTATTTCTTGTTCTTTTTTTCGTTCTTATTTTTGTTCTCCCTCTTGTTCGCTTTTCCTCTTGTTCTTTCTCTTCTTCTTCTCATTATTTTAACTACCAGGAGGAGGAGGAGGAGGAGGAGGAGGAGGAGGAGGAGGAGGAGGAGAAAGGGATGATAAAGGTGCAGGAAGAGAAAGGAGAAGAAGGGAAATAGAGGAAGATTGAGAGATACAATGATGATATAGACGAACGAGAGAGAGAGAGAGAGAGAGACGTACCATTATCCATTCATAATTACAGTTTTCCTTATGTATTTAGCAATGTAGGCTAACACACACACACACACACACACACACACACACACACACACACACACACACACGAGCTATGCCGAGGATGTGGTGGTGGTGGTGGTGGTGGTGAAGGGATGTGGTAATGGGGGTGAGAGGGGGGGGAGGGGGGTAATGGTGGTGAGGGGCGGCCATTACTAAGGGAAACACAGCCCATTACCTATCCAGCCGCCCATGACGTGTTCTCGCGCCTCGACCACGCCTCGCCCATTCCTTCACGCCCATTCTTCACGCCCACACCCTCACATATTCCCTAATTTCCCCTTCCTTCCACCCCTACATCCTCCCCCTATCTCCCCTTACCCCCACGCCCTCACCCATTCCTTAATTCCCCTCCCCCCACGCCCTCATCCTCCCCCTATCTCCCCTTCCCCCCACGCCCTCACCCATTCCTTAATTCCCCTCCCCCCACGCCCTCATCCTCCACCCCCTCCCCTTTCTCCCCACGCCCACACCCATTCCTTAACTCCCCTCCCCCCACGCCCTCATCCTCCACCCCCTCCCCTTTCTCCCCACGCCCACACCCATTCCCCCAAACTAACAACTCTTCTCGCATTCATAAGTACACCCATCACCTTATTTCCAACACCATGTCCCCCATTTCCCATCCTCCCTTCCTCCCATCACTCAGCGCCCCTTCCTCCCACCCATTCATTCTCCGACCCCTTCCTCCCGCCCACACCTTTACCCCTATCCTTATGTTCACACCCATGACTCCCTACTTCTTTACCCCTTCCCAACTCCCTCCATTTCTACCTCTTTCCCATACGTCAAAACCCACGACTTCTGATTCACCCATTCCCCAACACCCATACCCCCCACCCATTACCCCATCCTTACCTCCCCACAGCTTTCTCCTTCACCCTAGCCCTCCCTTCTCACCCCTTCACCCCATACCTTCCCCATCACGCCCATGCACTCACCTTTACCCCCTTTACCTGTTAGTTAATTAGTGTACTTTCCCTTTCCACGCACAGGTAATCACGGTTTGTTTTCCTCTCCCTGATACCTACATCTACCTGTCTTACCCTTCCTAATTAGTTAATCACCACCTGTGCGTAATCCTTGTCTAATGGCTTAATGGTGAGGTGTTGTCGTCTCTCTCTCTCTCTCTCTCTCTCTCTCTCTCTCTCTCTCTCTCTCTCTCTCTCTCTCTCTCTCTCTCTCTCTCTCTCTCTCTCTCTCACCCATTAGGTAGATAAGATGTAAATTACTCTCGTTTTCTTTGTCTGTTTCTTAGATGTTTACCTGTTGAGCTTCTAATTAATTTGTTTGTGTTTGATTTACCTGTTCTTACCTTTGTTTTGTCTACTCTGTTTTTTCTATTTAAATTACGTTCATTGTGATTTCTGTTGTTACGTTTTCACTCCATAGTTCAAGACAGCTTGACTTTCTTTCATCCTTTTTTTCATTCTTTCTTCCTTCCTTCCTTCTTTCCTGTCTACTTACTTATCTACCTAACTACTAACCTCTCTATACCTTACTCCCTACATACTCACCTACCTACCTTCCTACCAACGTTACCTACCTACCTACCATTTCTCTCCCCTATCTCTGTTCATATACACTTAAGTTTCCCTGATTCCTACCCACCATCCCTACCCCCGAAAGACTAGGAAGAGGAGGAGGAGGAGGAGGAGGAGGAGGAGGAGGAGGAGGAGGAGGAGGAGGAAGAGGGATAATGGTGACAACGGACAAAACGGAGCGGTGTGTGTGTGTGTGTGTGTGTGTATGTTTATAGAGTACACGTATCTCCCCATCTACAACCCCTCTCTCTTTCCCCTATTCCCCCATCATCATCACCCCTCACCCCTCTTATTCTCACCTGTTCTAACCTTTCCCTACTTCAATAATTAGTCTAGTACAGGTTAGGGGGGGGCGGGGGGAGGTAAGGGGGAGAAGGGAATGTAAGGGAGAGGGGGAGGTAAAGAGGAAAGAGGGAAGGGGGAGGTAAATGAGGGAGGAGGAAGGGGGAAGTAAATAAGGGAGAGAAGTAGGTAAGGGAGAAAGGGGAGAAAAGGATTGCAAAGGGAGGGAGGAATGTAAGGGGGAGGAGAAGTAAGGGAGAGGGGAGGAAGGGAGAGAGTGGATGTAAGAGGGAGAGTGGAAATGATGGGGAAGATGGAGGTAAGAGGGAGAGGAGGTAATGGAAATAGGGAAGGTAAATGGGAGGTAGGGGGGTAGGTAGGATGGGGGGAGGGGGGGGGGACTCACTACCCATTATCTGACTTAGACATCCACACGAGTTACGTAATTAAGTGAACACACTCATTAGTGGAGGAGGAGGAGGAGGAGGAGGAGGGAAGAAGATAAGTAGGAGGGTATGGAGACCGAAGGAGATGAGATTGAAATAAAGAGTGATGAGAAGGAGGAGGAGGAGGAGAAGAAGGAAGAAGAGGGAACAAGGAAGATAGGAGAAGAGGTAAAAGCAACCCAGCAGAAAGAGGAAGAGAAGGAGGAGGAGGAGGAGGAGGAGGAGGAGGAAGCGTAGATGGAAGACGAAGAGGAGGAGGAGGAGGAAGAGTAGATATAAAAAGAAGATATGTTCTGATAAGCGAGCGAGCGAACGAGAGAGAGAGAGAGAGAGAGAAATGGTGGTAAGGCAGGCAGGTAAGTTCTTTAGGGGCAGGTGTGACGAGGCAGGGGGGGGGTCATGGCACGGCACACCTGTCCGGGGAGAAAGTGAAGGGCAGGTGACCCCACGACCTGCCCCTTACACACACACACACACACACACACACACACACACACACACACACACAAAGGTAGATAGACACAGATAGATAGATGGAGAGAGAGAGAGAGAGAGAGAGAGAGAGAGAGAGTAATCGCGCCATTGTCGTTGGGTGGAAGGGAAGCGAGGCGAGTAATGACGCAACGCACATACACACGCACACGCTTACCCTCCCTCCTCCTCCTCCTCCTCCTCCTCCTCCTCCTCCTCGGCCCATCGTCAGGAGCCACAAGCCAGAGGTCATGAGTCGTAATGAGGCGACGAAGGAGACAAAGAGGCCATCAGGTAGAGAGGTGGAGGTAGAGAGGGAGAGAGGGAGGGAGAGAGGGAGGCAGAGAGAGGGAGAGAGGGAGGGAGGCAGAGGAAGGGAGAGTGAGGGATGGAGGTATAGGCTGGCTGGCTTCCCACGCTCTCTCTCTCTCTCTCTCTCTCTCTCTCTCTCTCTCTCTCTCTCTCTCTCTCTGTGTATCTATTTATTCATCAATCTATCTTATCTTCTATTCCTTCACTTCCCTTCTTTCTTTTTATTTCCCTTTGTTTTCATTCCTTTCTATTTACTTCATTTATTTATCTTTTCTGTTTCCTTTTTCTATTTTTACTTTTCTTTCCTTCTCTTAATTTCCGGCCTTTCTGCTTTCCTTTTTTCCCTTCTTTTTCCTCCTTTCCAGCAAACACGTATCACCCGTCTCCCACCCACCCCCGCCACTCCCTACCTAACCCCTATCACCCTTGCCACACCCTTACACCCCTCCCTGAACCTCTACTAAGCCTATCTCAAATCTTACCACACCTTATCCACCCTTACCACAAACATCACCCTTCTCACACCCCATTACCACACCCTAACGAACCCCGATCACCCTCGTTACACCCTTTCACGCCTTCCTCGTACCCCTACCAAGCAAAGTCACCCTTACCATAGCCTACCCACCCTCACCTTAGCCATACTACAAGATGTCACCCTTCTCAGAGCCTACAGCAGCATCGTCACACCCTACCAATGTCTAATCACCCTATCAAGCCCATATCGCCTTTACCATAGCCTACCCACTCTCACCATAGCCATACAAGATGTCACCCTTTCTCACCTTCTAGCCAGTACAGCCACACCCTAGCTATGTCTTATCACCCTAGTCACACCCTTATACAGCCCTTCCCGCACCTCTGCCAGCCCCCTTGTTACTGAGTTCTGAAGCACGGCAGGTGAGATGAAAGGTATGCTTAACTAACTCAAGCGTCCCACCCTCCCTGGAGCATGCTGGTGAAAGCTGAAGTGTATGACCCTCCCCTCCCATTCTTCCCTTTCTTCTCCTCCTCCTCCTTCCTCCCCATCACTTCCCTCCTTGAAAGCCCCACTCCACCCATCACCCCATCTACCCCTCTTTCCCTACACTCCCTTAACTCTGGCATCCTTGTTCTTACTCCCTTCACGGCGCAGTAAACGTTTCAGACAGGTATTCTCAAACGTTTTCGACTCTCACAATAGTTGTACAATGGCCGCAAAGGAGGTTAGTCGGACTTAATTTGTTTTGTTTTTTCTTTCTCACGGTCATGGTGTAGAAGCCTTGTCACACTATCACTAGGCTCATAAAAGTAAGTACCATGGAAATACTACCACAACAACCTCTACGAAAGCCTTGATAAATGTGGGTGTATTGGCCTCGAAATGGCAAACAATCACTAGTCTTATAAAACAACCCACCACTGAAACACTACCACAACAACCTCTACGAAAGCCTTGATAAATGTGGGTGTATTGGTCTCGAAATGGCAAACAATCACTAGTCTTATAAAACAACCCACCACTGAAATACTACCACAACAACCTCTACGAAAGCTTTAATAAATGTGGGTGTATTGGTCTCGAAATGGCAAACAATCACTAGTCTTATAAAACAACCCACCACTGAAACACTACCACAACAACCTCTACGAAAGCTTTAATATATATGGGTGTATTGGACTCGAAATGGCAAACGATCACTAGACTCTACAACAACCCACCACTGAGATACTAGCACAACAACCTCTACGAAAGCCTTATCAAATGTGGGTGTTTGCGAAAGACCCGAAACGCTTGTGACAATGGCCCTTCGAGTCATCATTTCAATTGTTTCATTAAATTTCGTCCTTGGAGTAAAAATCATGCTCTCATTGACTTGGCGAAGAGGGAGTGAGTGAGGTGTTTGGTGCAGACCCCTCCCTTCTTCCCCCTCCTCCTCCCCTCTTCCACTCTTTCCTGCCCACTGCCTTCCACCACCCCTTCCACTCCCTCACTCCACCACGCTTCCCTGCCCACCCCCTTCCTCTCCCATTCCCAGCCCATTCCCTTCCTCCCCCTTCCCCTTCCGACATCCTCCCTACTTCCCCTCCCACTCCCAGCATCCTCCCCCTTCCCCTCCCGGCATCCTCCCCCCTTCCCCTACCCTCGTCCTCCTCTCCTTCCCCTCCCTTTCCCAGCATCCCCCCTTTCCCCTCCTCTCATCCTCCCTACTTCCCCTCCCTCTCCCAGCATCCTCCCCCTTCCCTCCCCTCATCCTCCTCTCCTTCCCCTCCCACTCCCAGCATCCTCCAACCTTCTCCCCACTTCACCGCCCATCACCTTCACTCCCTCCCTTCCCCTACCCGCACCTCCCCCTTTCCTCCTCCTCCCCCTCCCTTTCCACCCCCCTCGCCACGTCCGGGCAGGTGTGGGCAGCGTGCCAGCCTTGCCATAACAGACCAACGCGTTACGCTGATTGACCTCATGCCTTAAGGGGAAGAAAGTACAGCCAAGGAGGGAGGAAAAAAAGTTAATTAATGGAGGTGAACCGGTATTGGAGATGAGGTTAACAGGGCGTGGTGATATGCCTACTGTTGTTATTGTTGTTGTTGTTGTTGTTTATGGTGCTACTGTTACTACTACTACTACTACTACTACTACTACTACTACTGTTCCTCCTCCTCCTCCGTCACGGGTCGCCAAGTTCCAGGATTGTATTTCTCTCACCCAACTTTTCTCTTTCTCCCCTCCCCCCCCTCTCTCTCTCTCTCTCTCTCTCTCTCTCTCTCTCTCTCTCTCTCTCTCTCTCTCTCTGCCACCCTTAAACCTACGGAAATGGAAAAATCTAGTTCCGTGTTTCGCTCCACGCCATTCCACTTCACTCCACCCCGTTGCTATTCCCATTCCACTGCCACTCCACTCCAGCTCCTACTTTACTCCACTCCCATTCCCACTCCTAATCCACTTCACTCCTATTTCCCCCCCACTAAAACTCCACTCCTCCAATCACACTCCATTCCACTATCACTCCCATTCCTACTCCACTCCACTCTCCTCCCATTCCCACTCCTCCCCACACACTCCACTCCACTATAATTCCATTTCTCTATCACTCCACCATACGCCTCCCCACCACACTATCCACCCTCCTTACCCTATCCCATGCATTCCACTCCATTCATTCCACATTCCCTTCCACTCCACCTCTTCTTCTTCCGTTCATTTTCGTGTTCTTCCTTTCCTTCTTTATTTTCCCTTTTATTTCATTTTTTATTTATTCTTCCATTCTTTTCTTTCTTTTCTTTTATATATTCTATTTTTTTGTCTTCATTTTCTCTTCTACGTCACGTTAACCTCTCTCTCTCTCCTCCTCCTCCTCCTCCTCCTCCTCCCACCATCCAAATGAGGAGACTAAGGACTAAGTCATGCGGTTTTATGACGAAGAGGAGTAAGAGGAGGAGGTGGAGGAGGAGGAGGAGATGAGGTTAAGCGCTTTCTAGATCGTGTAAGTTTCTGGTATGTTTTTTTTTCGTCT
>NC_066564.1:4857382-4862382 GCF_024679095.1 Eriocheir sinensis
CAAATATTTCACTAGGGAAGAAATGAAGGAGAAAACAATATAAAAAAAAGAAAGAAAGGAAGAAAAGTGAAGAAGAAAGGAAGACACGATAGAGACAGGAAGCAAATATTTGACAAGGGAAGAAATGAAGTAGAAAATAACATAAAAAAAAAGAAAGGAAGAAAACTGAAGAAGGGAAGAGAAGGTGGAGACAGGAAAGAAAGTTGGAAAGTTTCGTTTAGTCGGCGCAACATCTGTGGTCATATGCCGGAGAGAGACAGAAGGATAAAGACAGGAAGGTGATATTTAAGAAGAGGAGGAATATTAAAGAGAAGATGATGCTAAAATATGATGAAGAGAAGATAAATAAAGAAGGGAAGAGAGGAATATGTCTGATAGGATATATTTCACACACGAGACGGATGTGGGAGGAAGCAAAGAGGGGATTATAAACGCGATAAATCAAATAGGAAAAAAAGAGGAGGAAGGAAGAGAGGGATAAAGGAAGGGAGGAAGGGATGGGAGAGGAAAACTACTGGTGGAGGAAGGGAGGAGGAGGAGGAGGAGGAGGAGGAAGTTTGGAGGAAGAGAGGGTGTCAGGTTCTCTCTCTCTCTCTCTCTCTCTCTCTCTCTCTCTCTCTCTCTCTCTCTCTCTCTCGCCGTGTCTGTGTGTGAAAGCTGAAAAGGAAAAACAAATGAAGATTAAATTGAAAAAACAAAACATAAATGGCGTAGAGGAAGAGAAAGGGAGGAAGAAAGGGAGGGAGATAAAGGGAGGAAGAGAGGGAGGAAGATAAAAGAGGAAGGGAGAGTGGGACAAAGGAAGATAAAAGAGAGGAAGATGGGGAGGAAAATAATAAAGGGAGGAAAAGGAAGAGAGGGAGATGAGAAAGAGAGGTAAGGAGGAGAGAATGAGAGGGAAGGAGAAAAAGGAGAGGAGGAGGAAGGGAGAGAGGAAGGGAGAGAAAGAAGAAGGGAAAAAAAAACAATAATGCTGTGTAATAGGATTTTAAAGAGGATAGGACCGAAAGAGAGAGAGAGAAACGTCCGAGTAAAATGTTTTGGTTATATTCTTTTAAAGTTCTGCCATCCATTTCTCTCTCTCTCTCTCTCTCTCTCTCTCTCTCTCTCTCTCTCTCTCTCTCTCTCTCTCTCTCTCTCTCTCTCTCTCTCTCTCTCTCTCTCTCTAATCTCAAGGCAATTTACAACGATACAGGAAATGCCTCCCTCTCTCTCCCTCTCCCTCTCTTTTTCTTCCTTCCTTCCTTCCTCTCCTCTCCTCCAATCCTACCTCCGCCCCTTCCTTCCTTCTTTCCCTTCCTCCTACCTCCATCCGTTCCTTCCTTCCTTCCCTCCAATCTCCGCCACATCCTTCCTTCCTTTCTTCCTTCAATTCTCCCTTTCTTTTCCCTTCTTCCGTCCCCCTCAACTTTCTTTCCTTTCTCTCCCTTCTCCATCCTTCCCTTCCTTCTTTCACGGCACCTCTCCCAATTTCCCCCTTTCTTTCATCATTCACTACCTTTCCTTCCCTCTTCTTTTCACATGTTTTACCTTTCCCATATTCTTACTCTTCTTTTCCTCTTCCCCTTTCCTTCCCTTTCCTTCCCTCTTCCTTTTACATCTCCTTTCTCCAGCCTCTTCTCCTCTTCTCCCTTCTTCCTTCTCTCCACTTCCTCCCTTTATCTCCCCTCTCACACCATCCTATCCCTCTCTTCTCTCTCTCCGTCCTCTCCCATCTCCTATCCCTTTCCTTCTCTCCCTGGCCCGCCTCACCTGCCTCTCCCTTCCCCCAGGTAGGCTAATAAGCCCCTGGGGCAGAATACAGGTAAGGAAATGAAGGTGGATGTAAAGAAATTCTCGTAGCCAACCACGCCCGACATCACCCAGGGGAGGAGGAGGTGGAGGGGGAAGGGGGGAGAGGAAGTGGAGGAGGATTTGGATCAGGGAGGCAGGTGGCGGTAAGAAGGGAAGGTGAGAAGTGTTGCCATGTTGGTGATGTGGGAGGAAAGGAAGTGAAGGGAAGGGAAGGGAAGGGAAGGAAAGGGAAGGGAAGGAAAGGGAAGGAAAGGAAAGGGAAGGGAAGGGAAGGGAAGGGAAGGGAAGGGATGTGGAGGGTGAGGAAAGGAAGGGAAGGGAAGGGAAGGGAAGGAAAGGGAAGGGAAGTGAAGAGAAGGAAAGGGAAGGGAAGGAAAGGGAAGGAAAATAAAGGAAAGGGAAGGGAAGGGAAGGGATGTGGAGGGTGAGGAAAGTAAGGGAAGGGAAGGGAAGGGAAGGGAATGAAAAGGGAAGGGAAGGGATGGCAAAGGACGGGAACGGATGGAAAGGGAGAGAATGTGGAGGGTGGGGAAAGGAAGAGAAGGGATGGGAAGGGAAAAGAAAGGAAGGGAAGGGAAGGGATGGTAAGGGAAGGGAAGGGAAGGGAAGGGAAGGGAAAGGATAGGAAGGGAAGGGAAAAGAAGGGAAAGGAAGCGAAAGGAAGGGAAGGGAAGGGAAGGGAAGGGATGGTAAGGGAAGGAAAAGGAAGAGGAGGGAAGGGAAGGGAAGGGAAGGGAAGGGAAGGGAAGGAAGGAAATGGTAAGCGAAAAAAAGGGATGGGAAGGGAAAGGTTAGAAAGAGGATACAGGTAAGAGAAAGGAAGAAGAGGGAAGGTAAGGGAAGGGGAAAGAAATGGGAAAAAAAGAAGGAAAGGAAAAGGAAAGGAAAGAAAGGGAAGGGAAGAAAACAAACACTCCTCTTCCTTTCTCGTTCCTTGCTTTCCTTCGCTTGGACAGATAAAGAAGGGGAAAAATGGATGAAGGAGAAAATAAAGGAAAATAATGATAAAAATGTTGGGAAAGAATGGCGAGACGAGAGCCTATTAAGTGGGTCCATTCTCTCTCTCTCTCTCTCTCTCTCTCTCTCTCCGCTGAGCTGCCGCAAATAAAGCCGCAGAATTTACGCTTGCGTTGTTCGTGGGGGGAGGGGGGGGAGAGAGAGAGAGAGAGAGAGAGAGAGAGAGAGAGAGAGAGAGAGAGAGAGAGAGAGAGAGAGAGTCTGTAATTTTCCACCTTGAGGCCCAACAACAACAACAACAACAACAACAACAACAACAACAACAACAACACACACACACACACACACACACACACACACACACACACACACACACACACACACACACAATAGGCACAATGGGCCATAAAAATGTAAAAGTTTTTCCTTCAGGTAATAATTAAGTTTTCCTGAAAAAAAATTAGGAAAGCAAAAGAAAACGAAGGGAAAAAGGAAAAAATCTGACGTCGAGAGGAAGAAAGAAAATGGAAGAAAGGAAAAAAAGAAGGAAAGAAAACAGGGGAAAGACAAAGGAAGAAAGACTGTAAGAGCAAAAATATATAAAAAAGAAAACAAAGGAAACAAATAGAGGTAAAACAAAACAAAAGGAAAACAAGAGGAAGGGAAAAAAAGGAGGAAGAAAAAGGAAAGGGAAAACTTCACCCGAAAACAATGTGCAATTTTTCCATGATTTTATGCCTCTCTCTCTCTCTCTCTCTCTCTCGTTGTGTGTGTGTGTGTGTGTGTGTGTGTGTGTGTGTGTGTGTGTGAGAGAGAGAGAGAGAGAGAGAGAGAGAGAGAGAGAGAGAGAGAGAGAGAGATGTAGCACACAAGGATACATTTACATACATACATACAAACACATACACCCATACATAGACATACATACATACATACATACATACATATATACATACTAATGGAACCATCAAGAAGAAACAAAGGAGAGAGAGAGAGAGAGAGAGAGAGAGAGAGAATCAAGAAGATGAGAGGAAATTGAAACACACAAAAACTTTATTTCTCTCTCTCTCTCTTCCCATCTCCTCTCCTTCCACCATTATAATTTCCTTTCCTTCATTTCCCAAACCCTCTCCCATCATTCTTCCTTCCCCCTCCTTCTCCTCCTCCTCCTCCTCCTCCTCCTCCTCCTCCTCCTCCTCCTCCTCCTCCTCCCCCCCAGCATCTTATCTCAAGTCCTCAGCAGCTCGAGATGATGAGGTGAATCTGAATCTTAAGTCTCCCAGCATCCAGGAGGGGGGGAGGGAGGAGAGAGAGAGAGAGAGAGAGAGAGAGAGAGAGAGAGAGAGAGAGAGAGAGAGAGAGAGAGAGAGAGAGAGAACTGGTCTGAATTTTCTATATTCCTTCCTTCTTTCCTGCATTACTTTCTCCAATCTTTCTTTTTTTCCCTCTCCTCTCCTCTCCTTTCCTCTTCTCTCCTCTCGTCTTCCTTCTCTCTCCTCTCCTCTCCTCTATCATTCATCTCTCCTCTCCTACACTTTTCTTCCATTCTCAAATAAAGTAGCAGTAGTAGTAGTAGTAGTAGTAGTAGTAGTAGTAGTAGTAGTAGATGCTGATGCTGTAATAGATAGTGGAGGAGAAAGTGATATTGAAAACATTAATTAAAGAACGAGGCAGGTAATAAAGAGGATTGAACAGGTAATAAAGATCAGGGAGGCAATTAAGGAGACCAGGTAGGCAGGCAATAAGGGCGCGAGGGAAATGATGTGTGGATTTACTATTAGAGTTCAGCTTCCTATGCATTCCAATCCTCCATGACTTAATTGCATTCCTTGTGTTCATTCCTTTTGTGGTCTGTCCTTACATCATATTTCTTCCTCCTCTTCTTCTTCTTCTTCTTCTTCTTTTTTCTTCTTATTCTTTTTATTTTCTTCTTGTTCTTCTTTTTCTTCTTATTATTATTATTGTTCTTTTTATTTTCTTCTCCTTTTTCTTCTTCTTCTTCTTCTTCTTCTTCTTCTTCTTTCTTCTTCTTCTTCCTTCTCCTCCTCCTCCTCTTTGCACAATAAATATGAGTTGAAATTTAATAAATGAGTATATATAAAATTATTGACAGACTAATGATTCTAGAATGTGATGAAATTAAAACGCAAAAGAAGAGAAAGAAAATGAAAGAGAAAAAGAAGAAGAAGAAAAAGAAGAAGAAGAAGAAGAGGAAGAAGAAGAAGATTTAAATCCATTCCAATTCGTTC
>NC_066564.1:4867382-4874882 GCF_024679095.1 Eriocheir sinensis
TGTGTGTGTGTATTTATGTCCTCACTCGCATAATACAAAACACAAACGCTCGGTCACATTCCCTGCCTTTGTAATTTGTCTTATTAATTAATTGTGAAAGATGAGCAGCGGCGCCTCTATGGAATTAGCGGCAACTTATGTAAAAAGTATACGAATAAATAAAAGAATATAGTGATGGTTAGCTGACGTTGGGGGATTACGATATGGCAGCGCGTGGCCTCTGTGTTCATTTCCGTATCTTTTTTTCTCGGCGAGGGTGGGAGCTCAAGGGCATAAAAACAGCAACAACAACAACAACAAAAACATTACCCCGGGATACAGGGACACTGGGGGAGGGTGACAAAATGAAGACACATATAAGAGAAGAAAGGAAGAAAAAAAGAAAAGAAGAAAAGAGAGAGGAAGAAAGCAAGAAAGACAAAAAAAGTAAGAAAGTAAGAAAGAGACAAAAACAAAGAGTAAGAAAGTAAGAAAGACAGACAGAGACAAAGAAAGAAAGAGTAAGAAAGTAAGAGAGAGAGACAAAAAAGAGAGTAAGAAAGTAAGAAAGAAAGAGAGAAAGACAAAGAAAGAGTAAGAAAGAAAGAAAGAAAGAGAAAGACAAAAAAAGGAGTAAGAAAGTAGGAAAGACAAAGAAAGATAGAGTAAGAAAGTAAGATAGAGAGAGAAAGACAAAGAAAGAGTAAGAAAGTAAGTAAGAAAGAAAAAAAGACAGAAAAAGTAAGAAATTAAAAAAAAGAAAAAATTGGACTGTTGAAATAGAGGAAAACTAAAGTAAAAAGATAAACAAATAAATGAATAAATAAATAAACAACAAAAAAAAACACTAATTCTTGAGTTACAGATTTGAGAGAGAGAGAGAGAGAGAGAGAGAGAGAGAGAGAGAGAGAGAGAGAGAGAGAGAGAGAGAGAGAGAGAGAGAGAGAGAGAGAGAGAGTCAGGGCATGAAAACAGATATGACGTTTTAATTTACGGTTCTTCATTAGAACCAGATGAAAGAGAGAGAGAGAGAGAGAGAGAGAGAGAGAGAGAGAGAGAGAGAGAGAGAGAGAGAGAGAGAGAGAGAGAGAGAGAGAGAGAGAGAGAACAAGAACCCTTCATAAGTAGATCACCATATAAGTACACACACACACACACACACACACACACACACACACACACACACACACACACACACACAATCAAACAAACGACTGCGCACACAAACACAAGCGCAACAAACACTCAAACAAAGAAACAATCCGGAAACAAAAGAAAAAAACAAAGACAAGCAAAATAAAACACAGGTTCTCGTCAACCCACACTCAGGAGGTCAAGGAGGGAGGGAGGGAGGGAAGCTGAAAAAGGGAGAGAAAAAAAAAGGGAGGGAGGGGAGCAGCGATGTGGCTCAGGGAATAGAGGTTACACACACACACACACACACACACACACACACACACACACACACACACACACACACACACACACACACACTCCCAAGGGAAAACAGGAGGAGGATCTCTCTCTCTCTCTCTACTAAACAAGTGTGCTGTGAAGAGAGAGAGAGAGAGAGAGAGAGAGAGAGAGAGAGAATGGTCGCGGAGGAAATCTAGGGAGTAAAATTTATGACAAGGGGAAGGAAGGGAACGTTTGAGGAAGGGCGAGGGGAAGGGAAGGGGAAGGGGGAGGGGAAGAAGAAAGGGAAGAGGGGAGAGGAAGAGGTCACCATTTCCATCGCATTTAGCTTTGAAACAATAGATCCATTTCCCATCACCTTTTCTCTTTCCCTCTCCCTCCCCTCCCTCCCTCCCTCCCTCCCACTCTTTAGTGTCGAGAAGGCTTTTGTTGTGGAAATATCGCCTCCTCCACAGTCCTCAATTTGTGTAATAATAGTGATGGAGGGGCTTACACATACACACACACACACACACACACACACACACACACACACACACACACACACACACACACACACATTAGGTCTTCCTCCCATTCTTCTTCATAGTATTGTCTGTGTTCATAATGTTCTACGATTTCGTGGTATTAAGGTAATGATAATGGAGTTGACACACACACACACACACACACACACACACACACACACACACACACACACACACACACACACACACACAGTCGTAAGTAAAATTTCCAGAGGTTCACTATTCATTTTTCATCATTATTATTTATCATTATATTTATTCCTTATTCATCGCGTCCCTCAAAACAGGTGAGAAAAAGAAAGGTTATTGAATTCAGAAAAGTGGAAGAGGAGTGTGGAATGGAGGAGAAATAAGCGGTGGAATGGTAGAGGTGGAGGAGTGTGGAGAGTGGAAGGAAGGGAGGAGGAAAAGAGAGAAGAGATTGGAGGAAAAGGAGCAGTGGAATGGTAGAGGTGGATGAGTGTGGAGAGTGGATAGAAGGGAGGAGGAAAAGAGAGAAGAGATTGGAGGAGAAATGAGCAGTGGAATAGTAGAGGTGGAGGAGTGTGGAGGAGGAAAAGGGAGGAGATACTGAAGGAGAAATGAGAGGTGGAATGGAAGAGGTGGATTAGTAGTGAGAATAGACGAAAAACTGGAAAAAAAAGGCATACGAGAAGGGAGTAAGGGAGTGGAAGAAGAAGAGGAAGAGAGAAAAAATCGAAGAGGTGGAGTGAGGTGGGTGGAAGGAAGAGGAATACAAAAGAAAGTGAGGGAGAGGAGGAGGAAGAGGAGGAGAGAGTGGAGAAAAAATGAAGTGGTGGGATAGAAGGAGTGGAAGAGTGGAGTGAAAGAGGAGTGAGGGAGAGGAGGAAGAGAAAAAAAAGTGGAGAAAAATGAATTGACGGAATAGGAAGAGTGGAGAGAGTGGAAGGACATGTGGAGGAAAAGGAGGAAAAGAAGGGACTGGGGGAGAGGAGGAAGAGAAAAAAAAGTGGAGTGAAGTGAAGTGATGGAATGGAGAGAGCGGAGGAGTGGAAGAAAGTGGAGGAAAAGGAGGAAAAAAAAGGACTGGGGGAGAGGAGGAAAGGGGAGAAGAGTGGACGAAAAGACGTAGTGGAATAGAAAGAGTGGAAGGAAGAATGGAGTAGGAGCGAGAAAAGGGAGTGGGGGAGTGGAGGAGTGGAGGAAAGGGAGGGAGGAAACGCACGAGTCGACTACACTTCCTGCAATTTTCCTCTCCTGCTGGTGGTGGGGGGGGGTGGGGGGGTAGTGGTGGTGGTGGTGGTGGGGGTGATTTAGTCTTCTCGTATATTTTCTCTCCCTTCCTCCCTCCTTCCTTTCCTCTCCCTTCCTCTTCTTCCCTCACCCTCTTTCTTTCCTCCTTTCCTTCCTTTCCTTCTTCCTCTCTCTACAAAATCAGTTTTTTCGTTTAGTCATACTGTTTAGTTTCACCAATTCTGTCTGTCTGTCATTTTTTTACAATGCGCCGCCCTAGCCCGTCATGGCGCAGGTAAGTGTTTATAGTGGCGCCATTTCGACTGGCTCATGATGCCCCCGGGAGCTCATCTTTGATTCTCTTTTATTAGAGATAATCTAGAGTCCGGGTTGATAGATAGTCTTCAGGGCAGCATGTGGGTAGTCTTCGGCCACTCGGCGGTGACTGAAAAACCTCAGCTTCTGAACGCGGGGCCGTCACGATAAGCACTCGGCCACCGCCTCCCCAATATGTATGTATGTATGTATGTAGGTGTCTGTCTGTCTGTCTGCCTCCTTTACTCCCGTCATCGTTCCGTCTGAGTGGTGGTGGTCGTCACGGTGGGGTCGTCGTCACCTGCCCAGCGGCGAGACAGCATCACTCTTGTGTCTTAAGAGACCACCACCACCACCACCACCATTACCGCCACCACCACCATTACCGCCACCATTACCGCCACCACCACCACCATTACCGCCACCATTACCGCCACCACCACCATTATTATACTCACCATCAAAAGGTAGAGATTAATGTACTGTTGAGCTACTTCCGTCCACCGCTACCACTGCTACAACTACTACTACTACTACTACTACTACTACTTCTACTTCTACAACTACCACCATTACTACTGATATTGTTGTTGCTGTTGCTACTATACACTACTAAGTACTATCTCTGCTACTGCTATTACTACTACTACTACTACTACTACTACTACTACTACTACTACTACTACTACCATCACCACCACCACCACCACACCCACTTACTTAACAGGACGAGAGAGAGAGAGAGAGAGAGAGAGAGAGAGAGAGAGAGAGAGAGATGGACGCTGTACTTGGTTGACGAAGCAGAAAGAGTGGAGGCGCTCTCTCTCTCTCAGGCTATTCCCCCAGTGTTCATCTTTCCAGTTTTTATTGTCCTCCTCCTCCTCCTCCTCCTCCACCTCCTCCTCCTCCTCCTCCTCCTCCTCCTCCTCCTTCATCTCTTCTCCTTTGTATTCTTCTTTCCGTTTCAACTTTTCTTGTTTTCTCTTCTTCTTCCAACATTTTCTTCTTTATTTTTTTCTTCTTTTTTTTCGTCTTTACACTTCAGTATATCCTCCTCCTCCTCGTGTTGAAAGTAGTTTATCCGATGTGATTTTTTTTTTTTTCCTTCAGTGAGGAGAGTTTTAGTAGTAAGGTCTAATGTGTGTGTGTAGGGGGGGGAGGTGTGTGTGTGTGTGTGTGTGTGTGTGTGTGTGTGTGTGTGTGTGTGTGTGTGTGTGTGTCTTATATTTCCTCTTTTTTTATCAATCATTTCTCCGTCTCTTCGCCTATTCATCTTCTTATTCGTGTATTAGTATTACCAACCTTCCTCCTCCTCCTCCTCCTCCTCCTCCTCCTCCTCCTCTTTTATTATTGTTTTTATAATCATTGTTTTAATAATAACAATAAAAAATGATAATAATTAAATAATAATATCATTATTAATATCATTATTGCTATTATTATTATTATTATTATTATTATTATTATTATTATTGTTATTATTATTATTATTATTATTATTATTATTATTATTATTATTATTATTATTATTATTATTATTATTATTATTATTATTATTGTTATTATTGTTACTATTATTATTATTATTATTATTATTATTACTACTATCATCATTATTAATCCATTAGCCATCTCCCATGAGTACACGGTCTGCACCTCAAGGCTCGTCAGCACACCGTAACCACCACCACCATTCCCTGGCTCACCCTCCTGCCCACTCCTCCCTCACAACAGGTCAGTCATCCCACGACTGCCTTCCGCTTGTAACGCTGCCGTGTTATCTTTTCAATACTTTTTGTATTTGATATCGCGATGAAAACACTGCGGGAAACACTCGCTTTCGTCGCTCAGCTGGCAATGGGCCTGGCCCTATACTGGCTGCTACGCGGCGCCGTGCCGGACACCAGGGAGGTGTCTGCTGCAGTGGCCTGGGAGGCCTCCGGGCCCCAGACCACCGTTGTTGGGAAAGTGCGCGGCCGCCTGGCCGACTCCTGGTGGCTGGGGCCCCTGCGCCCGGCGCCCCTAAGGGACCCTTTTGCCGAGTGCGGCCTGTTGCCCCTCGGCAGTCCCGGTGCCGGCGGGCTGCTGGAGGGTCTGTTGCTGCAGGCCTATTCACGGGCAAGTTTGGACTGCCTGCAGCGACAAATGGAGGTGGCCCTCGGTGAACACGAGGCGTTCACCCTCTGGCTCCAGGTGGCCGCAGGCTGTGGCCTCCTCTCCGTCTTCCTGGTGGCGTGCAGCCTCCTCCTGGGGCGGAGCAGACCGCGGCGCGGACTGCCCCAGGAGGAAGCACCCCAGGAAGAGGAGGAGGCATCTCTCCCAGGCACTCATGCCGAAGCTGTGCCTGTGGCCGTGCAGGAGGCCGCTCCTGCCGAGGCCCGGCCAGCACAGGCAGAGGAGGATGAATCCCTCCCTGGCGCTGTGTCTGTGGCCCTTCAGGAGGCTGCTCCTGTTGAGGCCCGGCCAGCCCTGGCAGAGGAGGATGAATCCCTCCCTGGCACAGTGTCTGTGGCCCTTCAGGAGGCTGCTCCTGTTGAGGCCCGGCCAGCCCTGGCAGAGGAGGATGAATCCCTCCCTGGCACAGTGTCTGTGGCCCTTCAGGAGGCTGCTCCTGTTGAGGCCCGGCCAGCCCCGGCAGAGGAGGATGAATCCCTCCCTGGCGCTGTGTCTGTGGCCCTTCAGGAGGCTGCTCCTGTTGAGGCCCGGCCAGCCCCGGCAGAGGAGGATGAATCCCTCCCTGGCACAGTGTCTGTGGCCCTTCAGGAGGCTGCTCCTGTTGAGGCCCGGCCAGCCCCGGCAGAGGAGGATGAATCCCTCCCTGGCGCTGTGTCAGGCCCTTCAGGAGGCTGCTCCTGTTGAGGCCCGGCCAGCCCTGGCAGAGGAGGATGAATCCCTCCCTGGCACAGTGTCTGTGGCCCTTCAGGAGGCTGCTCCTGTTGAGGCCCGGCCAGCCCCGGCAGAGGAGGATGAATCCCTCCCTGGCACAGTGTCTGTGGCCCTTCAGGAGGCTGCTCCTGTTGAGGCCCGGCCAGCCCTGGCAGAGGAGGATGAATCCCTCCCTGGCACAGTGTCTGTGGCCCTTCAGGAGGCTGCTCCTGTTGAGGCCCGGCCAGCCCAGGCAGAGGAGGATGAATCCCTCCCTGGCGCTGTGTCTGTGGCCCTTCAGGAGGCTGCTCCTGTTGAGGCCCGGCCAGCCCAGGCAGAGGAGGATGGATCCCTCCCTGGCGCTGTGTCTGTGGCCCTTCAGGAGGCTGCTCCTGTTGAGGCCCGGCCAGCCCTGGCAGAGGAGGATGCGTCCGTCCCTGGCGCTGTTCCTGTTGCCGTGCCAGAGATTGTTACTGCCGAGCCTCGGCCAGCTCAGGCGGAGCAGCCGGGCGCGGAGGCTCGCCAGGCTCTCCGTCAGGAGTGGTGGTATACCCATCACCTGCCGCCACGTTACGCACGGCGCCTGCTGGACATAAAGGTCATCAGGAGTTTACGCTCCAAGAGCTGCGCACAGTTCAATTACGACAAAACCACGAAGCAGCTCCTTGTCAGAGGCCCAAAGCACGATGCCCTGGCAATGCACAACGCCATCAGGGACATGCTGGCCACGTTTGAACGCCAGGACAAGAAGGCTGCCGCCGCCCGCCGCCGTCAGCAGTGGTGGCGCTACACGCTGTACATGCCGCCCCGATACGTGCGCGTCCTGCTGGGTCCCGAGAACAATGACTTGAATAGTCTGCTGGCGCGCTACAACGCGGACGTGAGCCACGACCCGACGAGGAGGCTGGTCCACGTTCAGGGCCCCAGAAATGACGCCCTGACAGTTTACCGGGCCATCCAGGAGATGTTGGCCACCTGGCGGTGGCAGGAAAAGCCTCAGTATTAGCTTTCATTGCTTCTCGTGGCATCATGTGCTGAGGCCATCACGCACCGAGGATTACTCTTTGGCGATCTTCCACACACTCGGTAACAGGCCATCACGGATCAGGACGCTTGGCGGGTTATGCAGTACTTGAGCTCCCGTCTGCCACTGGAGGCTGTCCTTACCCCCGCCCCAAGGCCTCACACTCGGTAACAGTCATCA